>NW_027211038.1:2500-102500 GCF_029030835.1 Brachyistius frenatus
ATTATTAATTATTAAAAGTGTTATTTATAACATTTATTCCTCTGTATGTCAGGACAACAACCAGAGCAGGAAGTTCAAGGAACCTCAGATCAATGCAGGAGTTCAAGATAACACATCATGACAGTCACAAGCTCCGCCCACTGACCAATCAATCCCTTGGAAGATGACATCACTAATGGTAGATAGTTTGGTAGGCAGACACTGAGATAGTCTCTTGGAAGAGAAACGTGTTCAGAGATTCATAAACACCTTGTTCTTTCTTGAACTATTTTTAACAAGAGAAATATAGATTGCGTGTCATTGTGCTTCTGTCCTGTTAATATCATCCTCCAGAGGCCGATTAAACCACTGAAGCCTTGTGCTAGTTGTACTTATAAGATATGAACGTAAGCCTTCCTTTGAATTGTGTTTTTATGTTTATTTCTTATTTCTCATTACATCGTTTTTAAGCTCCTTCAACAGAATATCATAGTATTACAGGGAGAAACCCAACAACATTATCAACAGTTACCTCGGCAACACAAACATATTACAGTCAGATCTACTTGTAGCTCGATGATGGGGAAATGATATTATGATCCTTCCTGCATTCAGCAGCTGCAGCCTGGATTGTGTTTTAACTTCTTTGAATTTGTCTCATATTTGACTTTGCTTTTGGTATTTAAAACCACTTGTGTTACGATTTTGGAGAAGGTTGGAGCCAAACGTGAAGCTCGGATTTTTTTATTTTTTTATTTCTGTAATAATTTTTGCCCTGTTACAGGGTTGTAACAAAAAACAAAAAAACAAAAACAAAATAGTGATCTAAGAAGGCTAAAAAGTTCAACAAAAGAAAACCAAAGGAACAGATGTTGGTTGAATGAAAGTTACTGAGGAACCAACTGGAAATCTACTGAAGGAAACAGACAGAAATCTGGAGCAGGAACAGGACGGGGAGTGAGGGGCGGAGTCAGGCTGGCTGTCACAGTGTTGAGGTGGGACTGCGGGGCGTCGACCCAGCTGCAGGCAGGAGGCGGGGTGTCGACCTAGTTGGAGGGAGGAGGCGGGGCGTCTGCCCAACTGGAGGCAGGAGGCAGGGCATCGACCCAGCTGGAGGCAGGAGGCAGGAGGCGGGGCATCGACCCAGCTGGAGGCAGGAGGCGGGGCATCGACCCAGCTGGAGGGAGGAGGCAGTGGAGGCAGGAGGTGGGGGCGAAGCTGGTGGGTGTGGCAGGCAGATAGCACAGCAGGGGGAGAGAGACAAAGACAGAGGGAGGACCACAGGTGAACCCAGGAAGCTGACACAAAAGGACAGACACTTTCAAAATAAAAGAGGAAACGTCAGACTGAACAAACAGATGACAGGTTTGCAGGAGATATTGTTCTATATTTTTCCACTAAACCTTAATTCTTCTTCTTCCTGCAGGACAAACACCCTCATCCTGGCCAACCTTTTGCGGGGCTGCGGCTCTGTGCTTACCTGCCAGACAACCATGAAGGCAAGAAGGTCCTCAAACTGTTGGACAAAGCCTTCAACCAGCAGCTCCTGTTCACCATCACCACTGACACGAATGGAGAGGACGTGGTCACGACAGCCTCCATCCCTCTGAAAACACAAGCAGAAGGAAGGAGCACACTGTGAGTACTCTGGCAAATGCCCACTATCAAATAAATACAAATATATGTACATTTTACAGTTTGATATGAGAGTACGTTTGTTACTTAACTAGGACACAATAATGAAAACAATCAGAAACCCAAACGAACCCTGTGTGATGAAAACGAGTTCCTCTATCAACCAAACACCTTGAAATGTGGTTGCTGTTCCTTTCAAATGAGTCTCGTACAGAAAAACAGGACTCAGTCCTCCTGCCATGTTTGAAATACTGTATTTCCAGAAAGTCCAGTTCTGTAAGTGTGTCACAGTCTGCAACTCGCTCCAGATCTCCTCCCCCGTGTCAGCTGGTGACCTCTCAGCTTGAAATTCATTTCATGAATAGAAACTAGTCATAGGAGTGAAATCTGGTGAGTAGTTTCCAACTCTCTGTGAGCGTGCATGTTGTCATGTTGGAAAGCCCAACTGCCATCAGACCCGCTGGTCCACAGTGAATGTTCCCCTCAGAAGGTCCCGGTGGAACTCGGTGTTGACAGTCTGACTCTGGGGGACGAGTTCACGGTGACACAAAGAAAACCCAGCTGGTGTCTCCTGACCTGACGATCCTTCTTCCGGTGTTGGACAGTGAAGCTCCGCCCCTCTTGAGACGTGATGTCATCAGATCACCTTGCCCCACCCATCGCTTCATCACCTTAGACTTTCTGAACATTTCAACGGTCTCTGTTGCTAAATTTCCAGAGTTTGTCCCAACATTTAATCTTCTGCTGTAGGTTCATATATGATCAATTTACAAATGTTCACATACCAGCTGTCACAAAAAGGCACGTAACACAGGATCTGTTGTCAAGAGTCATAACTACTCCTTAAACATCACTGCTGCAACAGGAACGGTGTCTGAACTGCTCCATCACACCGGGGAGGTCTGCACCCAAAGAGGTTCACAGAACAGTGTGCAAACAGACTAATCTGTGCACTGATGCAACAACAGCAGTATTTTACAGGCTTGTTCCATGTTCCACAATATTCCACAAGCAAGAAAGAAATGTCACTAACAACTACTACATATGCATGTTGGTCAAAT
This sequence comes from Brachyistius frenatus, assembly GCF_029030835.1. Taxonomy (NCBI): domain Eukaryota; kingdom Metazoa; phylum Chordata; class Actinopteri; family Embiotocidae; genus Brachyistius; species Brachyistius frenatus. The sequence goes on from NW_027211038.1 coordinate 5,176, forward strand.
GGAGAGATTTTTTAAAAGGAGCATTTCGAGCAAACACATCAAACCAAACTCAACAGAAGGTGCTCTTAGATTCACTTCACTGTACCTCTGGCTCGTTGGGAAGAGTTTAAAAGTTTATTAATGTTATTGTGATATAATTATTTATTTGTTTTTTGCTCCTAGTTTATTTAATTATATTTCTCACAACAATAGTAGTATAAGTATAAATATTCTTCCTGGTGGAATAAAATGTGACTGAGTGTACCGTGTCCTCAGTGATGGCTACCCGGACCACGACTACCTGAAGACTGTGAGGAAGCTGCTGAAGGATAAAGGTGTTGAATGACACGACACTGGTGGATGAAACTTCCCACTCCACTTAGTTTATCAAATGTCTTATGAAAACTTATCCAATTGTTGTTGTCAAAGTGCATTTTTAAGCGTAATCTGTGTAGTATTTTATTTCTGCAGATCCTGCAAATATATTTATTACAAAATGTATTAACTCTGACTTTTGTTGGTGTATTATTTCACATGAAATATCCTAATGAGAAGTGATTATAGATATTTTCTAAGCTTGAAATATGAGGGCACATTATTGTATTCTTAAACTAAAATGAATAATAGTAATAATAAACTTAATTTTTAACAGTTTTCAAAACACAACTACAAAGTGCTTTAAATGGTATAATACTATAGAATTCATTCAATTCAAATTCATAAATCATGAGTCATCATATAGGAGGAAAAATTAAGTGGAAAAAACATCTATGATAACTGTGCTAGCATATCCACAAGAAAAAAGTGTCAACATGTTGACCATAGAGCCATATGGTTTAACATGTCTGCCACGTGCAACTTGTAGGAATCAGAAGGCCCAAAGGGAGTTTGCTAGCTCAGCAGGAAATGACCAGATATGGGCGCACCACTTGCGCATGGTGAACAAAGGGGGCGCTGTTTTCATGCCAACAAAAACAAAGATCAAAGTAAAAGGAGGTGCCCAGAAAAGAATAAATCGGATGAATCAGAAAGTTTGGGAGTGTGAATGTTTGTTTGTCATTTTATTGGTGTTTTTGCACAATAAAATGCTTGGTATCAGATTTTGGAAGACGTCAACACCTTGTTTCTGAGTCATCTGAGTTTTTCGAGAACTGTTTTAACAAAGTGTTGGCAAGCAGTCCAGAACCTTCTTCTCGACCCAAAGCTGGACATTTTTTATCCAACAATCACAAGGCACTTTACATTGTGACTTCTATAGAACATCAGAGAGGAACCCATCATCTCAACAGTCTCACTGTGAGTGATGGCTGGAAGGAAAAACTCCTTTTGAACAGAATGAAAAGCTGCTGCAGAAAGAGACTCAGAGGTGGATGGATGGATGGATGGATGGATGGATGGATGGATGGATGGATGGATGGATGGATGGATGGATGGATGGATGGATGGATGGATGGATGGATGATGGATGGATGGATGGATGGATGATGGATGGATGGATGATGGATGGATGGATGGATGATGGATGGATGGATGGATTATGGATGGATGGATGGATGGATGGATGATGGATGGATGGATGGATGGATGATGGATGGATGGATGGATGGATGGATGGATGATGGATGGATGGATGGATGGATGGATGGATGATGGATGGATGGATGGATGGATGATGGATGGATGGATGGATGGATGGATGGATGATGGATGGATGGATGGATGATGGATGGATGGATGGATGGATGGATGATGGATGGATGGATGGATGGATGGATGATGGATGGATGGATGGATGGATGGATGGATGGATGATGGATGGATGGATGGATGGATGGATGGATGATGGATGATGGATGGATGGATGGATGGATGGATGATGGATGGATGGATGGATGGATGATGGATGGATGGATGGATGGATGGATGGATGGATGATGGATGGATGGATGGATGATGGATGGATGGATGGATGGATGGATGATGGATGGATGGATGGATGGATGATGGATGGATGGATGGATGGATGGATGGATGATGGATGGATGGATGGATGGATGGATGGATGGATGGATGGATGGATGGATGGATGATGGATGGATGGATGGATGGATGGATGATGGATGGATGATGGAACTGCGACTGTGAAACAGAACTCTGGTCAAGCGACTTCATGAACAACAGAGACGCAACATGTGTAAAAAAGATCTAAAGCTCATCAGACATCGGTCGTGACCTGCAGAGACGAGGAAGAATTCCTCCAGCAGCGTTCAGCAGATTGGACCAAACATCTCGTTTCCTCTGGTTCCTGTAAACCAGGAGCTGCTTTACACATGATGTCATTCGAACATGAAGTCTGTGTTCATGTGAACGTTGGTCTTCTCCACAGATCCGCTGCTGCCTGCTTCACACTGGGAATAAGAGGTGCTACACTGCACATCTGCTCTCGTGGTGAGAAGAACTGTTTATGGTATTGATCTGATTTTTCTCTTCAACCTTAATCCCTGACCGAAGGGCTCACCGCTCCCTTATTGGTCCGTACTGCCAAGTCTGAACTTTCCCAGTTTAATGCAGGCGTGATGTTCTCTTCAAACTGAATTACAGCCAGGTCCTCGCACTCACAATAACATATAATCTCATTAGGGAGGCCTCTGTCATTCAGGAGCCTCTTAAACTATTTTCTCCTGGACGCTCACACACACACGCACACACACACACACACACACACACACACACACACACACACACACACACACACACACACACACACACACACACACACACACACACACACACACACACACACAATCATCTGTCCGCCACTGGCAGGTCACACAGGCTGTCACATTTGTCTTCACTGCGACACACAGACGTTACGAGTGCAGTAGTATTGTTTGTAGCTCCGGGGGCAGCAGCTCACTCAGTTACAGCCAAGAGGAGCTCACCACTTTATACACTTTATCTTTACAAAGGAAAATCATGCTTCTTTTCTTGACATACAGTGGTGTGAAAAAGTGTTTGCCTCCTTCCTGATTTCTTATTTTTTTGCATGTTTGTCACTTAAATGTTTCAGATCATCAAACAAATTTAAATATTAGTCAAAGATAACAAGTAGGTTAGGTTAGGTTAGGTAGTTACTTTATTAATCCCCGAGGGGACATTTTTTATTTTTTTTAGGTTAGGTAGTTACTTTATTAAGTAAACACAAAATGCAGTTTTTAAATGAAGGTTTTTATTATTAAGGGAGAAAAACAATCCAAACCCACATGGCCCTGTGTGAAAAAGTGTTTCCCCCTAAACCTAATAACTGGTTGGACCACCCTCAGCAGCAACAACTGCAATCAAGCGTTTGCGATAACTTGCAATGAGTCTTTTCCAGCTGTGGAGGAATGTTGGCCGACTCATCTTTACAGAGTTGTTGTTGTAATTCAGACACATTGGAGGGTTTTCCAGCACCAACCTCCTTTTTAAGGTCATGCCACAGCATCTCAATAGGATTCAGGTCAGGACTTTGACGAGGCCACTCCAAAGTCTTCATTTTGTTTTCCTTCATCTATTCAGAGGTGGTGCTGGTGTGTTTTGGATCATCGTCCTGCTGCAGAACCCAAGTTGGCTTCAGCTTGAGGTCACGAACAGACGGCCGGACGTTCTCCTTCAGGATGTTTTGGTAGACGGTAGAATTCATGGTTCCATTTATCACAGCAAGTCTTCCAGGTCCTGAAGCAGTAAAACAGCCCCAGACCATCACACTACCACCACCATGTTTTACTGTTGGTATGAGGTTCTTCTTCTGAAATGCAGTGTTACTTTTACGCCAGATGTAACGGGACACACACCTTCCAAAAAGTTCAACTTTGGTATCGTCAGTCCACAGAGTATTTTCCCAAAAGTCTCGGGGATCATCAAGATGTTTTCTGGCAAAAATGAGATGAGCCTTAATGTTCTTTTTGCTCAGCGGTGGTTTTGGTCTTGGAACTCTGCCATGCAGCCATTTCTGCCGAGTCTCTTTCTTCTGGTGGAGTCATGAACACCGACCTTAACTGAGGCAAGTGAGGCCTGCAGTTCTTTGGATGTTGTCGTGGGGTCTTTTGTGACCTCGGATGAGTCGTCGCTGCTCTCTCGGGGTAATTTTGGTCGGCCGGCCGCTCCTGGGAAGGTTCACCGCTGTTCCGTGTTTTCTCCATTTGTGGATAATGGTTCTCACTGTGGTTCTCTGGAGTCCCAAAGCTTTAGAAATGGCTTTAGAACCTTTTCCAGACTGATAGATCTCAATTACTTTCTTTCTCATTTGTTCCTGAATTTCTTTGGATCTCAGCATGATGTCTATCTTCTGAGGATCTTTTGGTCTACTTCACTTTGTCAGGCAGGTCCTATTGAAGTGATTTCTTGATTGAGAACAGGTGTGTCAGTAATCAGGCCTGGGTGTGGCTAGAGAAATTGAACTCAGGTGTGATAAACCACAGTTAAGTTATGTTTTAACAGGAGGGGGCAAACACTTTTTCACACAGGGCCATGTGGGTTTGGATTGGTTTTTGTTTTTCTCCCTTAATAATAAAAACCTTCATTTCAAAACTGCATTTTGTGTTTACTTGTGTTATCTTTGACTAATATTTAAATTTGTTTGATGATCTGAAACATTTAAGTGACAAACATGCAAAAAAATTGGAAATCAGGAAGGAGGCAAACACTTTTTCACACCACTGTACTTACGTCGAATCAGCTGAAAAAAAAATAACAAGTGCGATATAAGTTGTAACTGAATTTCAATAAATAACGCTTTTAGCAACTCAACGGACTAAATGTCCTCGTTGGTCTTCGTTGGTCGTCATTGGTCCTCGTTGGTCCTCGTTGGTTGTTGTTGGTCATCGTTGGTCGTTGTTGGTTGTCGTTGGTCCTCATTGGTCGTCGGTGGTTGTCGTTGGTCCTCGTTGGTCCACGTTGGTCCTCGTTGGTCGTCGTTGGTCCTCGTTGGTCCTCGTTAGTTGTTGTTGGTCTTCGTTGGTCCTCGTTGGTTCTCGTTGGTCGTCGTTGGTTGTTGTTGGTCCTCGTTGGTCCTCGTTGGTCGTTGTTGGTCGTCGTTGGTCCTCGTTAGTCGTCGTTGGTTGTCGTTGGTCCTCATTAGTCCTCGTTGGTCGTCGTTGGTCGTCGTTGGTTGTCGTTGGTTGTCGTTGGTCCTCGTTGGTCCTCGTTGGCCCACAGTGAATGTTCCCCTCAGAAGATCCGAGTGGAACTCGGTGTTGACAGTCTGACTCTGAGGGACGAATTCCCGGAGACACAAAGAAAACACACCTGGTGACCTGACGATCCTTCTTCGGTCTTGGACAGTGAAGCTCCGCCCCTCTTGGAACGTGATGTCATCAGAACTCTTCGCTTCATCGCCGTAGACTTTCTGAAGCATTTCAAGAGTCTCTGTTGACCATTTACAGAGTTTGACACAAAATGTGATGAGCGCCCTCTGGTGTCCACTGAGAGTCCACAGTATGCACGGACCACTCACTTTGATCAAGCAACAAAATCTGAGTCACTTACTCATTAGGGTTATACCTTTGTGCTGCTCTGAGCATGTCACGGTGCTCCAGCACATCGTCCCAGCATCTCACGGAACTGTCAGGTTTGAGTTTGGGGTATTTGTCTTAAGTCCTCCTTCTTTGTTCTCCAGTTACTGTCAGTTTCTTCCCCACTGTCCTCTGACAATAATACAAAATGCCTCCGCATCTCTGATATCTGAAAATCTGTAGAATCCGATGGCTTCTGAAGGGATTTCAAAGGCTGCAAACCTTTAGAGGTGTTTGCATTCAACAGGTCAGTCTAAAGCTTTCTTTACATTCATACGTTCTCTTGTTATCCCTCAATAAGTAGCCCTTTCCTGCCCTCTCACTCATCACAATGCTATCCGAGCCTCGGCCGGCCAGACTCCCAGGTTCCCCTGTGTCTTCACTTTATCCACTCACAAAGACTCAACAATGGCTATGTAGACATATTGTACAGTGAGCTGAGTCCCTGGCTACGTTTAATTGTGTGTGTGTGTGTGGGGGGGGGGGGGGGTTGCAGGGCAGACCTTCAGTACTTTGCATGATCTTCTGTTGCGTGAAAGGCCCTTCAGCCTCATTTCTGCTTCACCATTTCCACTGCTTCAGATGGAGAGGAGTGATAGCATACACATATGAGAGTGTTCGAGTTCGTGCCCTCGCCGTCGTCTTCCTCACTATTCATAAAGCAGTGAAAGAGTTTTATAAAGCTCATTCCCTGCAGACACCTCCATTCATCCTGGGAGATGGACATGGATTCCATCTTTGTGGGTTTCAGAGAAGCAGATAGCAGCTTTGGACTGAAAACATTTCCTGCATCTGAATATGGTTAAGATGGAGTGAATACAAAATTTTGATGTTAAAGATGATAAACAAACATCTTTTTGAATATTGTGAAGTCTGCTTACTAAAATCTGCATTAAAATAAGAGACTACTTTGGCTTCAAACAATGTAATTGTTGCCATTTGCCAGTGATAAGTGTATTTCTGATGGTATTACTAGCTGGAATACACTTCATGACACCTGTGACAAAGGAACACAAAGAAAACTCTTGTTTTGTGAAGTAAATAAATGATCAGACAGCGATGTGGTGGTTTCACCAACAGACTCTGTGTGGAAACTAGTCTCCCATCATCTGTGGTTATAGACAGAAGTAGTTGGGATGATGATAAGAACTATGCAGATTAAAGAGAGCCACTACAACCACAAATATAATGATAATTATAACAGTTACTATAATAATAACTAAGACACAACATTTGGACAAAGTAACCCAGCAGATCCGATCCAAATATTCAATAAATCACGAGACTATAACTTGAATGACATCATCTCAGTAAACTGTCAGCTTTTTGTTCCGAGTACTCTGGATTTAAAGGGAAAAGCTCATGTGTGACTAAGAGTAAGTGATTTGGAACTTAAATATCATGCGTTGGATGAGCCTGAAACCATTTTTACAATCCTTAAAATTGAATCACAGACTGTTGAGTACTTTTTAAGGATCTGTGGATACTCTTATTCTCATCACTTTTAGATTGAAGTGATCTGGTCTCTGTTCTGACAGGAGACCAACATATTAAACTGGCATCAGGTGAACGTAGAGGATGTTTTTCACACCACCAGAAGAGAAGGTCTTCAGAAACGACGGACTGAGTCAGGTGGTAAAGGCCAAGATGCCTGTTTAATAAACCAAAGATTCTGGATGTGGATGGTCGTGCAGGTACTGGAACCCTCTTGTCTTCTCCACAACTCTTGTTTTGACTCTCCAGGCTGTGGAGGTTCTCCGAACCCCGCTGGAGGTGTCGCAGGAGGCTGAGTACCCCACATGTATGGAAATTAAGTTGACCTGGATTTAAATAAGATAGTTCAGCAGCTCAGCAGATTGACAGGTGTATGTAAGCATTTTATTAATTGTTCTGGAGGCCAAATCTAGTGTTTCAGATGTCTGACTGACACCTTTAAGCTCAGAGGTCACCGTTATGAGCTTTGCCACTGATTTAAAATCCACCTGAGAGTGGATTCCTCAGCGTGGCCTTGCACTTGAACCTCCGGGTCTGTGCTTAGTGTCTGGATCTTGGTATAGATGAATGGGTGGTCATGTTCTGCCTCTAAACAGCACTCCTCTGCCCTCCCTTCCAGTGATTAATGGTCTTTTAGTTGACAAATCACCCCTGAGGCTCAGCGAAGGAGAGCAGCTAGGCAGACAATAGCTGCTAGACAATCAATGCCACAAGGTTTCTATTTCACCTCTTTCAATCACATACATGCTACAATTTGAGATATAAAAATTCAAAGAATATAGCTTTACTTTCAGCGAGCGTAAAGTAGTTGCAAACGCATTTATTTCTGTAGTCTGGGTTTCACTTTTTACACCTTTCTAGGTATGATGAGATGAGAGAAAAAAAGGTGCAACTTACTCTGGCCACTACACCAAGAAAGGATTACTGTATTTTATAATAAATGTATACATGTTGGTAAATTAATTCCAATAAGTGGTGTCCAAGACTGTTACAAACTAGATGTAGCATAATATGTGCAATAATCTAAAGGCACAAAACAATACAATATAAATTCTTAAACGAGGCTTCTACTTAAATCTGTAATGTTATTTTTTTATTAAGAGTTGTCCGAAAAAACACACGGCATGCACAAAGGTCAAGGCTTCATATAGTTTTTAAAAGAAATAAAAATGGTTACTTCAGGCCTGTTATTGGAGCTCTCATAAGAGTGCCCTTGTTTTGCCAACTGGAGTTTTTTTTTTTTACACATTTTCCTCAAACATTTCATATATATTATCAGACTATTTTCAGTAAAACTCTTCCTCATGAGAGGAACACCACTTTCTTTCTATCTTTCACACCAACAGCTTTAAACAACGTATTTTTGAATTGTAACTCGGAGCTAGCCTCCTTTGTTTCATTATTTTCTTTTATAAAGGGGCAACAGTGTCGACAATCCACTTCTGTGGGAGTAAAGTTGTGGTAGCTGCCCTCCATCAACGCAGTATGACGGTAAAATATATTAGAATAGACACGCTGGTCCACTACAGCAAAACGTGAAATAGCCACACTTTGGCCTCAATAGGCATGTAAGTTTCACATCTTCCTGTTGTGGACGAAAATGAAACCTATTGCATGCATAGAGCCATGAGATTTACAAGAACATTAAACTTTTAGGAAAACATTTGGTCGGTGTTAGAAAACAAGAACAATTCAAGAACAAAGCTGTCACCTCCTGGATTCAAACCTCTGCCTGCTCATCATGCCAGTCTCTGGTCACATGATCCTTTGTTACTTTACTTTTACGTGCGTGTAAGTTTCAGGCTTATAAAACGAGGAACTGTCACGCCTAGACAGACCAAAGCATGGCTATCCCACGTTTTACTGTAGTGGACCGGCGTGTCTATTTCACGCTTTGCTGTGATACTGTGTTGCCTCCATTGTATTGGCATATGGCAGTGACGTAAATAATAATTGAATCACTACTTTTGTTAGCAGCATTATCAGATAAACATCTACTGTAATGCAAAATCTTCCCCAAATGACGTGAAGTCCATTATTGTCAATGGTTTTAGAAAATGGACAAACACAAGGAGGTTTTGAATAAATTCTGATGGATGATGTCATGTCAGAACAAGATCAATGTGTGACTAAAACAGTGAGTTGGTTTTTATTAACATTTAGAGGAAAAACAGTTGAGCCTAATGATGAATTAAATGCAGTGTGGAGACAAATGAATGTTAAATTCACCTACTGTAATTATTTTATCTGTACTGTACATTAAATCAGATAAAAAGTCAGAGAATTCATACACAAATTGTGAGAAGGGAAAGTGGGCAATACGAAACCACAAATATTACTGGAGGGAGGACAGACTGAAACTTACTCCCTCATGTTGAGCCACCAGAACCGTTGATGCAGGAGAAACAGAGTCCGGGCGGCCCACGGACGTCACGCCAAGAGGAGCAGGGACCAACAGCTGGTTCTCCGGACACTAGTCCACTAGATGGCCTGTTTTACCTTCTCCTGAACGTCCCGGGTGAACGCACCAACCAAACAGGAAGGGGGCCGGATCCTTTGTGCTGGTGGGAATGGGCCAATCGCTGACCACACTCACTTTGTCAGGGTCCATTCGTATGTTTTCTTGAGATGCTACGAACCCCAGAAAGGAAATGTGAAATGTGAAACTCCAATTTCTCGTTATGTAAAGCTGGTGTTGCAGAAGCCTCTGAAGAACTCTTCATACATGTTGAGGAGACAGGATCTGGGAGAAGAGAAGCTTCTCATCTGAATACACGAAAACAAACACGTTTGACTAGAACCTGAAAAACAGCTTCGGTAAGAACGAAAGGTATCACAAGATACTGGTAGTGGCCACTAGGAGTGTTAAAGGTGGTCCTCCACTCGTCCCTCTTCCTTATCCTCACCAAATCATCGGCGTTCGGTAGGTTGAACTTGGTGACAGGAGAGTTCTGCATCCACTCTGTGGCGGGCGAGGTCTTAACTAGACACGCCAACAGGTGGGAGATGACGCAGGCAGTCTTTGATCCTTCAGTGGAACAAACTGCAGCCTGAAGCTGGAAATGGAGACTGCATGTGAGGAAATCTCTGGAGTTGGCAGAATCCCCAGAGAGGCGCTCTGGATGGGCGAGATGAGGAGGAGCAGGATCAGCTGCAGCAGGAGCTAGAGTGGAAACTGGACGGCTGATGAGGCCTGTCCAGCCTCCTTAAGAAGCTCACTTCTTATCTGGGCTTCATCTGGCTCCACTGCAGACCAGTGGGGAACATCAAACCTCGCTGCATCAATCCTAATACAGACACCAAAAACATGTCCGACCTTTTACTGTCTGTGTTTCTGACTGCTTTAGATAAAACACAACATACAAAACACGAGGACAAAATATATAAGTCCTCTTTACTGTATAGATATTAGATATTTAATTAATTAGAATAAATCCACATTTCTATGAACTTATCTGTACAAAGCAATTATCAAACAGAAAAACAAGTGTGACACTTTAAATAATGTCAGGTGAATTTTGAGTGGTTGGACAAAGGAGCAGAAAAAAGGCAAACAAAGGACATGACACACACAAACACACACACACAAACACACAAACACACACACACACACAAACACACAAACACATGCACAAACACACACACACACACACACACACACACACACACACACACACACACACACACACACACACACACACACACACACACACACACACACACACACACACACACACACACACACACACACACAACCTCCAAAGTATAAAGGTCAAACCCTGTAAAAGATTGGTTCCTCCATATTGAATGATAAATGTGATCATCCAGTGTGTGAGGGCATTTTTCAGGTACACAAACAGGTTGAGCTGATTAGTTTGAGACAAACAACCAACGGGCAGAATTATAAGCAGAGTTTACGGTGTTTGTCAAAGCAACATCTCCGGTGGTTCTGGAGGCCGTGAATCACGAGGAACACGGCCATGTTTCACTCCACTGGGTCTCCGGTCTGACCTGAACAGTTCAGAGAACAAATCTTTTGAATGAATCTTTTTAAAGCACAGATTTTAGGACAATTAAAACACTTCTTCAACGTCACTAAATTGAGTCTGTCGGCATCCTTTTCTTTTCTTGTGGTTATGAATGTCTGATATGATAGTTTGACCAGGTCGACGCTCCGACTGACTTCTCTTCATTTCTACTATTTTCTGCCGTTTATGACAGTACAGACATCAAAACTACAAAATAACACGTTCAATATAAAACATTTAATTTGTATTAAATTAGTCACTGTTGGCTTTGTTACAGCTTTGCAAATATCCCTTTGCAGTTAAACATCCCCAGTTAGCAGCACCTCAGATTGAAGCCCACATCAGTGCTTCAAGCAGCCTGTCTCACCATGATGGGAGTCAGGCCTTCATCCTGTGTCTGCCCTAAATATTTATTTATTTTTAGTTTATATTATTTGTTTTTTGTGTATATAGTCGGTGTATTTATTCATTGCTCTTGCTTTTTTTTCCTAAAATAATAATTTTTTTTATGTTATATGTATTTGTAAAGTTTTCATATGTGCACCTTTTGTTTTTTCTATGCTGCTGTGATGACCGTATTTCCCCAGTGGGATTAATAAAGTCTTAAATGTAAATCTAAAACAAGAAGTCTTACAAGTCAACAGAGAACCCAATAAACAGCTGTGAGGACCATGACTGAATATTACATTTCTGTGAGTGGCAGCATTAAGTGAAGCTGTGAACTCCTTGTGCAGCAAACTGTTGATCATCAGCTCGGAGGACTTTCAGCCCGTTCCTCCTACAGAGCAGCTTCATGTTTCCTCACATGAACTTCAGGTCCTTCACTACATCTCTGTTGAATTCGTCGTTCTGAAACATCAACTTTACTCTTCTTTAACTGTGTGGTAAATCATTTGTGTGCTTTGGGTTGCTGTCGGGCTGCATGGCCCATTGTTTCCTAAGATTTATTTCAATGACAGATGTCCTGACATTTTCCTTCAGAATTCACTGGAATAATTCAGAATTCGTTGTTCCATGAATGAAGGCGATGAATGAACGTCTCCCCGCTGGGCTTCCAGGAGCCAAAGTGAGGAACTTCAAGCAGAAAAAAGATGAAGTGGCACTCAAGCACCCTTAACTTCATAAAAGGAAGCGTTTTCTGTCTCACCCCTGATAACTCAGAGATGCACCTTGTGTCTGGAACATGAGAGGAGGACACTGTTGGAGGATATGTTGTGTAGGAGTTGGTTTGTCTTTGTAATGATCTCACATTAATGTCAGAAATACACCGTTCCTTGAGGTTCACTCACTCTCATCATCTTTCCACTCTCTCTCTTGTCTCTTCTTTTCTCATCACTCTCACCCATTTGCTGCTGCTGTCATACTGCATCGTTCTCCCTGACCTCTGAAGCCAGACACGATTTAGAGATGGCTTAAAATATGCCATACCTCGGCCTTCACTGTTTTTACCATGGGCTCTCTGTCCACTGTATTTTCTGTCTTTTGTTCCACGTTAAATATTCATTTTTTTCTTTCTTTCTTGGCTTTTATTGTTAGAATGTGTTCCTCTGCCTTAAACTTTTCTTTCAGTCTGGTAAATTGTCTGCAGTTAAAGAAGTGTTGCAGGTGAAGCAGCGTAATAGTTCTTACAAGGTCATCCAGATTGACGGTGCAGATTACTTTGAGGTGGTGCAGCCTCTGCATTACATTTCATTACATTACATTTCATTACATTACATTAAATTACATTACATTAAATTACATTTCATTACATTTCATTACATTGCATTTCATTACATTACATTAAATTACATTTCATTACATTAAATTACATTTCATTTCATTACATTACATTTCATTACATTACATTTCATTACATTACATTTCATTACATTTAGCTGACACTTTTATCCAAAGCGACTTACAATAAGTGCATAAGCATGAGAAAACCCTGATTTCCCTGCATCTTAAACATGTACACGTCCTGATCTCTCAGTCGGAGATGTTGGAGCTAACAGGTGAGCGAGTAAGACATGGAGCTTTCTTCTTCAGACAAAACTTCAGGCACTATTTCTGGCCACATAGGTGCAGCGCAGGTAGATTAAATCTGTGGCGGTCAGCGAGAGAGACCAAGCTATGAAACAACACCTCAGGGAAGAAACTGCCGTGAATAAGTTCCCTGCTTCCACTCATACCGAGTGCTGTTGGTATCGACTATTCAGGCTCCAAGAACAGCTGAAACATCTACTTCCAAGTTAATGACAACTGAAAGGATTTGTAGTTTAAAACTAAAACATAAGAAGAACAAGCTGGTGTCCTGTACATTTCTTTACAGTGGAAGATCAGTTTAATCCAGAAGTCACGGCTTCTGATATTTGATAAATTTGGTTTATGTATTCCGTATAATTAGTTTCTCTAAATTTAGATGTGGTGCCCCCCAAAAGACCACAAATGAAGCTCCTTTGTGACACAAAAATTAAACATAAGTTCCTCATGTGTCGGGCTGCAGCTCCATCAGAAATCAAGTCCAGTCAGAGCAAAGAATGTGAAGGAAGACCTGAACACAGCAAACCTACCGAGCTGCTGCAGCCTCATGACAGACCGAGAACCTCTGGCTTTATATTTCAAGCAAGCGAGACTGAAGATGATTTGCAGCTTGATTCTTTTCCTTTCATTAGAGCCCAAACAGATTAATGATTTTTTTTTATTTTGATTTGATTTTATACACTTTATTAATCCCCGAGGGGAAATTTCTTCGTTTTTATCGTTTCCTGTCTCCAGCAGGGGGCGCTACAACTATGAGCAAATATTACCATACAGGTGTCTTCAGGGCAGGACTGCTATCAAAGATGTAATGTTTGAGGAAGATCAGAATATGTACATAAAAGTTACAGCAACTTGTAGTGTCGTGGCGAGACGCTCAAAATGGTCGCCACTCCACGGGCACACCATTGGACGAAAACAAATTCATGATGCCGAGAGACTTTTTTGTATATCTCGGTGTGATACACGTGTCCAACAAATTTGGTGCATGTTGGTGAAACTGGTGGGCTGCAGTTTAGGGGGCGCTGGCGAGCCCTTTGGCCACGCCCACTTACGACTCCACTACAATACAACATATTTTGCTGGGAGATGTGTGTACCAACTTTCATGAGTTTTTGAATATGATAAAGCCTCCAAAAAGGAAGTTCTTTGCAGAAAAATAAGGAACGAAAAGAAAACTAATTCCTTGGGGAACAACAGAGCTTTCACACCTTTGGTGCTCGGGCCCTAAATATCCCTGACAAAGCGTATACAATGATGTAATAGTAGAGTAAACATGGCTATAATACATCAACATCGTAAATTATCACGTTCAGTAAACATGGGATGCGACCAGTATGAATAAATGTGGAGGTTGATCACGGCGCCTTTTGTTAAAGAACCATTTAGACCCGTTCAACCCACTTGGGTCCCCAGTCACCTTCCTGTCTCCCCTCTACCCCCTTTCTCCATTTGTCAAACACTTGACAGCGACTGGCGGTGTTAGATGAGCGCTGAATCCAGCTGTGACAACCATTTATGTGTGATTAATGGACACGCCATAACCCAATGTGGGTGACTAGAGGTCAAAGTGACATGAAAACCCATACAAATCACAGCAATTAGTCCAGGACTGATAGGATTTCCATTCACATGCAATCTATTTGCTGATGACAATTCTATTCAATTTCATTTAGATAGCACCAAATCATAACATAAAGTCACCATGCAGCACTTTACACAGTACGGTCAAGACCTCACAGTATTTTAGAAACCAGACATTCCCACCTGGGCGATCTACTGGGCGACAGCTGGGAGGAAAGCTCAGACAAACCTGACTCAGAGGAGGAAATCTGCCTCTACTAGTCGGGGTAAGAGGACAGCGGAGAGAAAAGATGATCTTCCAGAAACAAACAATAACCACTGGGCAGGTCGGGACACATGCAGGAACCAGACTTACCTGCCAACAGGTGCATGAAGACAGAGGACAGAGGGGGAATATCAAAAACTACAGGAGACAGAAAACACAACGTTAATGACATGCGATAGTGGCATATGAATTAAGCCTACTCTTAAAAGCAGAGAGGCCGCCTGCTCACCGAACGCAAACTAGGAGCTGGTTCCTCAGGAGAGGCTCTGAACGATGAAGGCTCGGCCTCCTCTTCTGCTGGAGCCACAGGAAGGCAGCACTCTGAGAGAGAAGCCATTCATGAGGTTTAAAGGTTATGAGGTCTTTAAGATACAATGGAGCTTGTTAATTAAGGGCTTTGTGTGTAAGAAGGAGTTTAAATTCTGTTATTAATCTTATTGGGAGCTAATGAAGAGACTGTCTCTTGCTGAACCTCATCAGTACTCTCACTGCAGCATTATTGATCAACTGGTAGCTTTTTAAACATTCATTGGAAAATCCAGATAACAAGGAATTATTAGTACAGCCAAGAAATAACAAATGCTTGGACGGATTTTTCAGCTTTGCTCAGACGCAGGAAGTCTTGGAAGATTCTCAGTCACCCAGGTCATATTCAATCTGAGTGATATCCAAAGACAAGACTGGACTTTGAAGATGTTTCACATTTCATGTGAAGAGCTTCTTCAGTTCTGACTGACTGCACAGGAGGTCCAAGCTACCGCCTCCTAGTGTCGGTGGGCTCAAAGCGTACAGGGATGCAGGGTTTGTTGAAAATCCTCATAAATGTTTCTGACACAACATCTGTCATAGGACTGAACTTTGTAGTCCGACCTGAAGAGATCACAGCAGTAGATCTCATCACAGCCACAGTCAGACGTTTGAAACAACTTCACATGTAAAAAAAACCCACAAGTCAAGTTAAAAGTATTAGCAAGCCTCGCCAGTACAAAACCACCATCTTCAAATCTCACCATCCAACAAAAGAAGCCATCAGCATCATTACAGAGACCGCAACAGGACCATCTTCTCAGCCAATAAAGAAGATGCACAGTGGTGCCAACACATCATGAAACCCCTGTAGTCTAAAGTAAAGGCCCAGACCACATCACTACCCACTAACACTCACTCCTCCAACCCAACGACAACACACCGCTCGGCGCCGTGAGGAACGCTCAGACCTGAACGATGGCAAAATGAAACGACCTCTTCAGAAGTGCTCGGCACAACGCAGGCGAGACAACTCGTCCAGACACGACTCAGCAGTCCATCCTGTTCTGAAGGACACGGGACACTCAGTGGAAGACAGTTATGGAGCCACCATCATTGAACAGAGGAGGAGGTCCATGACACCAATTATCAGCCACCTGCCAAGTAGTCCTGAGATCCTTTAACACATTCACAGCACGAGACGTGTGATACTGATGACTCACATGATGATCAGGAGGGTCACCAATCCCAGCCGCGTTCTCACATGACCCACACATCTGTCAAGGTGACACCTGAGCAAGACCCCGTTGCTTTTGGATAGAACTTAGTCTGAGACAGGACGTTGCTAATTTTGACAATATTGCAGAGTTGGAAGAAGACAGGAAGAAACCTGCTTTATGTGTCAGTCAAAGAACATCTGGTGAAAAATATCTCCAACGTTCCTCACACAAGGCAATGCTATCGGTAGTAACTACGTGGTTAGCTTCCGATATGTCTAAGGCCAAATACAAGACCTGGAGTTGAGTAGAACAGAAAGAAGTCTGAAAGGACTTCAGAAAAAGTTCGTGAACATCTCTCACAGGTGGATATAAAAAAAAAACATATCTCCAAATTACAAATTATGTATAATTTCACTTGAAGAAAAATCATCAGTCAGATTTAAAACAACCGATAATTTATCCAGGATTTGGCACTACAGAACGATATCAGGTCAAAGTCACACACACACACACACACACACACACACACACACACACACACACACACACACACACACAAGAACACACACACACAGTTTGGCCAGTATGTGCAGGCTTTCCACATCCTCTCAACGTTGTTGTTTAAATCTCCACCCAACATGCAGCCCTCTTTCATGTGAAGGGGAATTACAATAATCTGTCATTGTAATGTGCTCGGTGTTGGTGTGTGTGTGTGTGTGTGTGTGAGTGAGTGTGTGTGTGTGTGTGGTGGTGGTGGTGGTGATGGTGGTGGTGGTGGTGGTGGTGGTGGGGGGGGTTAAACAGGAGGAGGGCCTTTGATAAGAGAACCAGTATAGGATTTTGATTCATTGCTTTGACCCAGGAACTGAGATTAATATTTGAATGTAATTATTACTTCCATAGCAATTACTGACCACGGTAAAATAAATCATCTGTGTAGAGAGTTAGACAAAGATATTTCATTAAGGCTTCACTAGAACTGGAAGAAGTGGTGTTTCTTCCTGGTTAAACTATACCACAACTGGATGCTTTGAGCTAGTGAAGATAAAAGAAATACTGGGCATCTTAATTAAGACAAATATCATTGTCTTGTGCAGCGATACATTTTGACAGACTTTATACAATCACTTCAAAAACCTTTCTTACAAAGACATTTTTTTTATCACTTTTAGAAATCTTTTAAATTTACGAAGAAATTGACATTTTCAAAAACCTTATGCACAAAGCTCTTTAAAATGTTCACTGGCTCAGGTACATGATCGTATGCATCTTTTTCTCATTTGAAATCATCCACTGTGCAGACATTTCAGAGCACTGATGATCCTCCAGGGTCTCCATTAATATACCATACGTATGCTGAAAAACCATGCGGACGGCTTTTTCCACACATTAACTGTATTTATAAAAAGATAATGTGTGGTGAGAATATATGAACCTCACATCCTTCAGACGACCACAGAGTTTTCTATAGACGTGAAATAAGGAGAAAGACTTCTGTTAAAGCAGCTTATTATAACCCAAAGTTCCATTTTAAAGTTCAAGCAACTTCTTACAGCTCTATGAATAACTCTTAATCTGGTCCCTGACACAAACCTGAATCCCAGTCCTAATCCCAACCATAGCCAGATAACCTCCTGTTATCCAAACAAGCACCAGCCATCTGGTGTCTTGGCTATTTTATCATCAAATGACCTTTGACCTTCTTTACCAATCAAAATTAGGAGAGGAAGGAGTGTCCAACACATTTCACTGAACGCAGTACCCAAGGTGAGTCCATCAGATTTGTGTAATTTACATTTGGTTGTGTTTTTTTAATTAACCAATTTGATAATTTCACTAACAAATTTTACTAAAGGAATTACCAATCAATATCAGTAACAGAATAAACAAAATGCCAGCACACATGCAACATTTCCAGCCAGATAGTTCATGCACTTTGTAATGCAACATTCCTGCATCTGAAATAACTGGATATCTGACAATTTAGAGAAACTTGCTCAATAAAACTAGATTCTGGCCTTACAAAGGACTACTGTCTTAAATATAAATTAAATTCAGCTAATGAGACTGAGACTATGACCTTGAAATCATATCCTGTGACCAAATCAATTATCTGACCTGAATAGTAATTTCTGTCATTGTTGTCTTTACATAGTTAACAGAGGAGGCCATAACTCCCTATGCTGACACAAGAAGTCCAAACCTTTCTTTAAGAACTGCAGACTAACGAGCAAACAAAACTCAAGGAGTAAGCAATAAAACGGACACAGGCAAAAGTCATCCACAAGGAAAACTAACAAACCAAAAACACTAGAAAGTTGTGAACTTGCAGCAATAAACACAAGGGAAGGAAGTAAAACAAACAGAAACAAGAGGTGAGAGATTTTAAACTAAAAACAGAAACCACAACAAGCTAAAAGGCAGAACCTTTTATATGTCACTCCACGAACATCAACAGAGTTCAAATCCAGAGGAGAGGTTCGGGGAAGGGACCAGAGACTAAAGACCGGAGAGTAGAGGAACCAGAGACCTTGGGAGGATGGACGCAGGCCAGCAGCATGTGGGACAGGCAGAGAGATGGACACCAGAGTGGACGTACATCTGGAAAACAAAGCAGACAGAGGTGGCAAAATTCAACTGTGGTTCTGACAGGAAGTAAGTCAGGAGGACCTACTCTACTGTCGGCTGGATAGTGGGCCACCCAGGACAGTCTCAGGAAATGGGGAAGTATTGGAAAACTTGGTGTCGGCTAACCTGGAACCAGACAGGGCACAGCCAATCATGGAGCAGGCTGAGGGCAGGCTGGCTGTCAGCCAACCATTGAGCAAGGCATAGAGCAGCTGGAGTGACCAACTGTAAAATAGAGCTTGGAGCAGTCGTAGTATTGTTGAATGGCCCAGGGACAAGGAAGGTGTGGTCAGGCGTGGTTGACCGTCCCAGGGAGAGAAGAAAACTCAGAACCAGTTGAAGTATGAGAAAAGACAGTCCCGGGACATGGAGAGACATCAGCTGACCAAGGAGAAGACACTGGAACAGGCTTGGTGTTGGCCAACTCAGCTGAAAGCTTAAAAACTGCTTTGGCGTTGGCTGACTCAGGAACCAGGTTTGCATCGGCCAATCCAAGAAAAGACTCAGGAACGTGCTTACCATAGGCGGACCGAGAAGCTGGGGTGGAAGAGAGTCAGCTGGAGCTCCTCTATGGTGGGAAGCTGGGCGGCCCGGTGTCATTGACAGTTACATCTTCTGGGGAGCATTTAGAAAAGGAGTTCTGCGGTAGAGTGATTCTCTGGGACCTCGGGTAGCTGGATCTGAGCTCTATACCAAGACGGTGTGCTGCAGATTAAATCACTTTTAATGTCACTGCATCGTTTGAGAAAATAAACACAAACGGACAGACAGACGGCGTTTACCTGAACATATCCGGAAGTAGTTCCAGTTCAGAGCGGCCTGGACACTCGAGACCTGTAACCAGCACTGAGACTTTGGGACTGTTAGTATTTCCCTGGCAGAGGATCTCAGACAGACTCAGGAAAGCGCCGATCATGCAAGGCTTTAATAACATGCAGTAAAAATACAAAATTCCCAGCAAACCAGTGAAGGACAAAAAGGTCTGGTGTGATGTGCTCACCTTTAAATTTAAAGTTAAAAGTGTGCAGCAGTATGTGAATCTTTCACCATTTGCTGAGACTCCCTCGCTAACATTGCTGTTATGGTCCCTGAGGCACACAACTCTTCTGTAAAGTATATGAAGGATAAACATTCAAGGAGGGAGTTGGACTTCTGTGCTATTCATGAATTTGCCATAACAAACACAGAGTGGACATCGGAGTCACATTATTTTTGATCCCAGAAACTGATGATTTTTCATGGACCCTGATGGAAACCTGTAGAAGTAGCTTCAAAGATCTGAAGGTGGTCGGTGACAGTTTTCAGTGAGAATAGTAGATTACAACTCAAACGAAGAAACATTAATAAGTGCTCTTTCACAAACTGCTACCACTTTTCACCATGCTTAAATACTTTTTTATACATTGAAGGTTGAGTTTGGAAAATGTTTACTTGAGATGGTAACTGAAAGCCTCTCCGACAGGGAAACGTCCCGGATGATCGTTCACATTCAGGTACATTTATTCTCTATTGGCTGTAAATAAACATAAATCTGATGCAGAATATTTGCACATGAAATTGATTCATGGGAAACAGACTTTCATTCATGTGACATTAAAGTGTGTATACATACACGGACAATCAGATATTTTCTTTCAGAAAAAACGGACTTCAGGGTGTTCAGTCATCCCCGTGTTCAGCGCAGCATCGCTGTCATTCAGGAACACAGTCCAACCCTGAGGCCAGCCACCGAGCCGCTGTGCACACAGAGGCATAGCTGGGTCATAGTCCGACTTCATGTTTCTGATCCGGGGGATTGGATCAGAAACATTCCTGCCGTCCTCTGCTGAGCTCATGTTCTGTCAGGATTAATGAGCTTGTTGAGGGTTGAGTGATGGACCGGAGCCGAGCAGCGGGGAGCTCGCTGGATCGGCCTCCACTGCTGAACAGACTCTAAAGGTCTCCTGAATAATGAATTCAAAGTCAATTTTCTAACTGAGCATAAATGTTTTATTTATGCTTACAAACCCTGCGAGTCAACATTAACAGTTACAGTATGTGAAAAAACTCTGCACGCGTTACTCTTCAAATTTGCTAGCTTGCTACCTTTATGAATGCAGGTCTAGTTTGATAGCCAGCTGGTTCAAATGTTGCTGTACAGGGAGGCTCAGTGGCTAAGCTAACACCGTAAGAACAAAACAATCGGGCTTCACGATGAATGTATCAGGGTGTCGTCTGCATAGCAACGGATGTTTATGCTGTGTTACCTAAAAATGTTGCTTAGAGAAGCGTGTCTAGTGTGAAAAATATCCGTCCAAGCACAGAACCCTGGAGAACGTTGACTAACTTCTGAATGTGTAAGATTCACTGACATGAACAAGTTGGAATCTATCTGATGAATATCATTTAAACCAGCTGAATGTAGTTCCTTTTCATCTCAAAGACGTGTTCCAGTCTGATATAAACGTTGTGATCAGTGGTGTCAGATGCAGCAGAGACCAATCCATCCGTCTGAAGCAACCAGCTTCACTTTCATCTCTGCTGTTTCTGTGAACATCTTCAAACAAACCTTTCTTTTTCTTCATGTGCAGATGGTCACATATTTGATTTGCGACAGCATATGAAGATACATCGATAACAGCTGTAGAAAGGATGTGATTGATTTTTTTTTTCCCTTAATAGTTACAATTTCACTTATAAATAAACCAATGAAGTCAATTGATAATAAAGTTCAGACCAAAGATTTACAACGTGACCAAAGTGTTTGAGAGCATTGCAGGAAAGGTTGCAGCAGTGTTAACAAGCTCCACTAGAACCTGTTACTCAGCTCATCGAGTGACAAGAGGGCAGGTTAGGGAGTCATGCAGGATGTGCTCTTAGAGGAAACATCAATTCATCTAAATGACCGTACCGCTCCGGAAAAAGACCGGTGGCACGTTCTGTCTCAAGTTGATGACATGAACTATGGCCTCTGGATATTCTGTTAAAGCTTTCATGGGCAGCTACAGATTTTCAACCTTTTCATTTGTTTTTTTTGTTGATTTTTTTGTTTGTATTTAATTTTTTCATTCTTTCATCACTGTTGCAACTCTTGCAAGTCTCTTACCATCACTATCCTCACTCATGTTTTAAAGACGCGACAGATTATATACAGCTGTGACAAAGACTAAAAAGTGGTCAGTTAAAGTAAAGCATGGTGTCTGTGGAGATGTTACACCATCTCGTGTAGTTGTTCTGGTAAATACTAGCAGGTTTTTATATTGTTGCAGACTTGTAATTGGTGAGAAGTTGCAAGTTTCAAATCATATTGTTACAAATGTTTTGTCTGAACTGGACTAAAGAGCTAAACCAACAGGAGGCTCAACAGAGACATGACTGTCAGCCTGGCTGAGCAGTTCAAAATTGAAATGCGATTGTTCTTGTTTTCCTCTTTTAATGATATATAATATGTGGTTTGGGCATTTTGTAGGACTTTTTTTAATGTTATTCAAATGTCGTTCCAGGCTTGGTGAAATTCTTTAATATTAGGGTATTTGTTTTTAAATCTCTTGTCAGACTTTTAGGCACCAACAACCTTTTATCTGAAGGCCCGAAGAGAGGTCTGTAGATCTTCTTATGATGACACCACCCACAGCAACGGCAAAGAGAAGCCCAGACCGTACATGTTGGAGGTTGAAATAAGACAGAATCCACCTACCTCATTCATTCATTCAAAGCTGTGAAACAAGCCTTTGGAATTGAAATATGAAAGCTGAATTTGAATTGTGAGAAGTGAATGTGCATAAATTGAAAATTCCATTGCAATTTCCTAATATTACATCGAGTCAGTTTTTCAATGCAAATATCTAAGTTGAGCTGTTTCACTTCAAATATATGCATACAGATGTGCTTATTATTTCTAAAACATGGCTACTTAAAGATAGGTCCTGGAAGAATGAGTCTTTGTGATAGACATCTACTCACACAGACTTTTGTGAGCATTCGTACTTGTGCACACTTGTTGGGGCCTCTTTTGTTTTTCAGATTTTCGATGTTTTTCCTGTTTCTTCAAGCAGACACTCCACTTGTCGGCCGTATCCAACCAGTCAGTGTCTATTCACTCTTCCAGGGCTGATTTATGGCCTGCTATTGTTGTTGCTCTGTGATATTGTTGAATACTGCAGACTGTGATTGTCTCTTCAAACCTCTTGCCACTCTGTACCCTGTAATGTCACCGCAGGGCCCCTGAGGACCTTACACACACTCTAATTGGTTTGGGAAGGATTTGGCAGCCTTTGAACTAAAGACAGACAGAGAGAAAGTGCCAAGGAGACAGAGAGATGGACTGAAAGAGAAAGAGCAAGAAGGGGAAGAGTCAGTCTGGTTATGTGGATGTGTGTGTATTTACTTATTGTCCTCATTCCTGGTGTAAAAAAAACCTGCAGATATAACACTGTCATATCAAAACAGTGTGCATTTTACTCTTGAATAAACAATATTGACATGCGCACTAATGCACGTTGCATGCAAAGTAGCCCTTAAATTGGACAGATCGGGGTGGAGTGAAATGCATTCACATCCGGACACAGAAGGGGCAGATAAAACGTGGCAGACAGACAGAAAACTGTCAATTAAAAATGATCTCTGAAAGCTCAGGCTATTTTGAAGTCAGACCTACTACTACCCTCCCAATATAACTCTGATGAGCAGAGTTAGTTATGAGACACAAATCTCAGTTTTATCACCGGAACCTTTGAAAGTAATACAGAAAAACAGAACGTTGTAGGAGCATTAGTCGAACTCATTTACAGGACGTGTTAAGCAGTGACCGGAGAACTGAATGGGATTTCATAGACAGCCGCCAGCAGACATTTGAGGGACAAGGCTGGTGAGATGCCACAGTCATGCTCAGTGTTGGGTGTGTCTCAGACAGCTGCCTGCTTCAGCGAGCAGCGAACTGACCGCTTTCTGATTGATCCAATGTCAAAATTATACTGCTTCTTCAGATTCTGCTAAAATTTCCAAAATGCAGAGAAAAACAGTGGAAGAGAACCTTTTGGAAATCAGTAAGTAGAGTGAAGACTTCTGTTCCACTTCACTTGGAAAAGACCCTGTCAGCCTACGTATGAAGCACATACTAGAACCAGGCAAACACCGTACCGACGGCGACCTCACGTCCAAGAAAAAACACCTGATGGAACATCTCACAACTAATGAGGTTACCATGGCAACTGATCAGTAACATGATTGGGTATAAAAATATGATTTCAGAGAGACAGAGTCTCTCAGCAGTGAAGATGGAGAGAGGTTCACCACTCTGAAAGACTGTGTTGGAAAATAGTTCAACAATCTAAGAATAATGTTCCTCAACGTAAAACTCCAAAGAATTAGTGGATTTCATCGTCTACGGTTCATAATATCATTAAAAGATTCAGAGAATCTGGAGAAATCTCTGAACACAAGGGACAAGGCTGGAAACCAATATTGGATGGTGGTGATCTTCGGGCCCTCAGGCAGCACTGCATTAAAAACACACTATTCTGGAGTGGAAATCACTGCATGGGCTCAGGAACACTTGTGAAAACCATCGTCTGTGAACACAGTTCATCGCTGCGTCCACAAATGATGTTAAAACTCTCCAAAGAAGAAACCAGATAGAAACATGATCCAGAAACACCGCCGCCTTCTCTGGACCGAGATCATTGAAGATGGACTGAGGTGAAGTGGACAACTGTCCTGAGGTCTGATGGATCACAATCTGAGATTCTGTTTGGAAATCATGGACGCTGCGTCCTCCAGGTTAAAGAGGAGAGGGACCATCCAGCTTGTTATCAGCTCAGTTCTAAAGCCAGCATCTGTGATGGTACAGGATGCATTAGTGCACATGGCATGGGTAGCTTGAACATCTGGAAGGAAGCATTAATGCTGAATGATATATTCAGGTTTTGGAGCAACATGTGCTGCCATCCAGACAACGTCTCTTTCAGGGAAGGTCTTGTTTATTTCAGCAGAACAACGTCCAACCACATTCTGCACGTATTCCAACAGCACGGTTCTCTAGTAGAAGAGTCCGCTGATAAACTGGCCTCCTGCAGTCCAGACCTGTCAATCATTGAAAACATCTGGAGCATCAGGACATGAACAATACAACAAAGGAGACCCTGAACTGTTGAGCAGCTGAAATCCTCTATCAGGCCAGAATGGGACCATATTTTACTTTCAAAACTCCAGAAACTGGTCTCCTCAGTTCCCAAAGGTTTCCAGAGTGTTGTTAAAAGAAGAGTTGATGCAGCTCAGTGGTCAACATGATCCTGGAACAACTTATAGAGACGTGTTGCTGAATGAGAAGATATCTTTATAAAACAATAAAATGTCTGTTTCAACATTTGATATGTTGTCTTTAATCTATTTTCAGTTAAATGAGTTTACATGATTTCCAAATCATTATGTTCTCTTAACGAGATTTAGAGAACAGGAACCGACTGGCTAACAACGCAGGCAGAGATCTTTGAAGATGTAAAGTGACCACGGAATCTTGAACGAAGTGATTTAAGCAGCGTGGAAACGCAGAGGAGAGAAAAACAAACAGAACAGCAGGAGACAGAACTTCCTCATCCAACACACATGAAGTTATTATATCAGTATTACAGACGTTATCATGTTTTCTTTGTTTCTAGATTACTTTTAATGCACATAAATAAATACACATTTCACTTTGCAACATGTATCGTTCTGTTGTATTAACACCATGCAGGTTGATACATGTTTCTGGAGGGGGTGGGGGGAGGGGGGTGATGGATGGTTAAACCCAGCTGAGCATATTGCTCCCTTAATAAAAGCTGCCCTGCAATCCACACGCAGCTCCTCCCTCCTCCCTCCACCCTTCTCCCTCTTCCCTCCTCCTCCTCCTCCCTCCCTCCACTCTCCTCCCTCCTCCTCCCCACCTCTTCCCTCCTCCCTCCACGCTCCCCTCTTCTCCCTCCACCCTCCTCCCTCTTCTCTCTTCCTCCTTCCTCGCTCCACCCTCCACACTCCACACTCTTCCCTCCTCCCTCCTCCCTCCACCCTTCTCCCTCTTCCTTTCCTCCTTCTTCCCTCCTCCTTCCACCCTCCCCCCTCCTCCCGCCTCCTTCCTCACTCCACCCTCCACCCTCCGCCCTCCACCCTCCACATTCCTCCCTCTCCCCTTCTCCCTCTTCCCTTCCTCCTTCTTCCCTCCTCCTCCCTCCCTCCTCCCTCCACCCTCTTCCCTCCTCCTTCCACCCTCCCCCTCCTCCCGCCTCCTTCCTCACTCCACCCTCCACCCTCCGCCCTCCACCCTCCACACTCCTCCCTCTTCCCTCCACCCTCCTCCCTCCACCCTTCTCCCTCTTCCCTTCCTCCTTCTCCCTCCCTCCTCCTTCCACCCTCCCCCTCCTCCCGCCTCCTTCCTCCTCCACCCTCCGCCCTCCACCCTCCACACTCCTCCCTCTCCCCTTCTCCCTCCTCCCTCCCCCTCCCCCCTCCTCCCTGCCCCATAATTTTTAAGGTGAAACTGGTTTAGGTGTCAGAAAGAGTGATGCCCCTCGTCAGACGGCGACTCTCCTCCGAGCGCTCTCCACATCTTTAGTCACTCCAAGTGTTTTTCTATTGCTGAGTGCTGTTCTGTGTTCTCCTGTTTTTACTGAGGACCCAGAGCAAACAAAGAGATGGAGGATATCATCAAACCTTCATGTGGTGACCTCAGAACAAACATTGTGTTCCTCTTTATTTGGCTGTTTGTTGACACAGTGGTGGAAGAAGTATTTACTTACAGAAAAGTACCAATTTTGCACTGTAAAAATACTCAATTCTAAATATCATCAGCAAAATGTGGTAAGTATGAAAGTAAAGGTCCTGGTTTGGTCCCTCTGACTGACATCTGATTACCTCTGACATCATCAGATCATTGCAGCATCAGTGTGTCAGCAGCATGTTACTGTTGGAGATAATTATCAAATGATTCATGGGAAAGAAGAGAAGAACAATCAAGGTTCTGATCCACAAACCTCTTCTCAGTTGTTTGACTTTTTCCTTTGTACTTTTGAGATTCTTCAGATGTTTAGAGGGAAAAATGACATGCAGCTTTTTTGTACAACATCAGAAGACAAACCGGTTGGAGACCAGCGGCTTCATCTCAAACAATGCGTTGTCTTTTAAAAGCTTGTTTTATCTATTGTGTCAAATCTTCAAATTAAAGTTCACTAAAGATGTCTAACCAATGTAGTGAAGTAGAAAGTAGCCTAAAATTGAAATACTCAAGAGAAGTACAAGTATCCTGAAACTGTACTCAGGTTTAGTACTTAAGTAAATATACTAACTGGAGTTCTACTGCAGTACTTAGACAACATGCAGTGGACAGGAAACGAGGACTCATGGTCCATCATGGTCCTCAGAGCAGCTGTCTGTCTGTTTACTGCCTGTCTGTCTGTCTGTTTACTGCCTGTCTGTCTGTCTGCCTGCCTGTCTGCCTGTCTGCCTGCCTGTCTGTCTGTCTGTCTGCCTGTCTGCCTACCTGTCTGTCTGTCTGTCTGTCTGTCTACCTGTCTGTCTGTCTGTTTACTGTCTGTCTGTCTGCCTGTCTACCTGTCTGTCTGTCTGTTTACTGTCTGTCTGTCTGCCTGTCTACCTGTCTGTCTGTCTGTTTACTGTCTGTCTGTCTGCCTGCCTGCCTGTCTGCCTGCCTGTCTGCCTGCCTGTCTGTCTGTCTGTCTGTCTGTTTACTGCCTGCCTGTCTGTCTGCCTGTCTGACTACCTGTTTGTCTGTCTGTTTACTGTCTGTCTGTCTGCCTGCCTGCCTGTCTGCCTGCCTGTCTGTCTGCCTGTCTGACTACCTGTCTGTCTGTCTGTCTGTTTACTGCCTGCCTGTCTGCCTGCCTGCCTGTCTGCCTGTTTGTCTGTCTACCTGTCAGCAGCCAGAATAAAGAATAAGCAGCTCACAAACTGTGTTCAGGAAAGTGCTCAATCAAGTCATTGATGTGACTCATCAGGAGACGGTCCGCAGACGGTGAGGAGACGATCAGGAGATGGTCCAGAGACGGTCACAGAGTCCATTAAAGACTTTCTATGTTCTAAAGAGTTTGTCTGATTGAAGCTGCAGCTGGTGGAGACCGATGCAGAAGGAAAGATGGTTCATGTATCAGGACTCGTGGGTAATGTTCAATGTTCTCCTGCATTGTCTGATCTACAAATATGTAACAAGTTTAGAAATAAACAACAATAATAATAATAATAACAACTTTATTCATATAGCACCTTTAAAAACAGAGTTTACAAAGTGCTCTACAGAGAAGCAAAGCATAGTCAAACATAACGTCAATACCGGAAAACATTTAAGAAAACAGGAGGCAAAAAAGACCAAACCATAAAGGTAATGAATACAAGAAAACCAAACAAATAACCGAACGAGCAAATGGAATAGAAAACAAACAAATAAATAAATGAATAAAATAAACAAACAAAAACAGGAACAAAAGATCTGCATAAAAGAACATAAAAGGACGACATCACTTGAAAGCAATTCTATAAAAACGTGTTTTAAGAAGTGATTTAAAAAAAGTTAATGATTCTGCGAGCCTCATCTCCTCAGAGGTCGTTCCAAAGTCGAGGGGCTCTGATGATAAAAGCACGGTGACCCTTTGATTTAAGTCTGGACTTGGGAACGGCCAGAAGGGCCCACCGGAAGATCTAAGGCTGCGAGTTGGCTCATATGGGGCTAACATTTCAGTAATGTAGCTCGGGGCCAGACCGAGGCGGGCCTTAAAAGTGATCAACAAAATCTTAAAATCAATTCTAAAACCAACCGGGAGCCAGTGGAGAGGCCAGAACTGGATAATGTGATGTCGTCTGTTAAAACCAGTAAGAAGCCGAGCTGCTGCATTCTGGACTAGTTGGAGGCAGGAGAGAGATTTTTGGTTTATGCCAGAAAGGAGGGAGTTGCAGTAGTCGAGTCGAGAGAAAATTAGTGCATGAATGACTTTTTCCAGGTCAGAGTGTGACAGTATGGGTTTGATTCTGGAGATGGTTCTTAATTGAAGGAAGCAGGACTGGACCATTTTTTTTTTTATCTGTGTTTCAAAGCTTAACTGAGAGTCAAACATTACTCCCAAGTTTCTGGCAACAGGTTGTACATAAGCAGACAGAGGACCAATGAGACTGGTGTTATTGTTTGGGGACTTGAACAATATGACTTCTGATTTTGAGTCATTGAGCTGAAGAAAGTTTTGAGCCATCCAACAGTTAATGTCAGAGAGACAATCTAAGACAGCATCCAGGCTCTTTGGGTCACCAGGTCTCAGCGGAAGGTATATCTGTGTGTCGTCTGCATAGCAATGAAAAGATACACCGTGTCATTGGAGGATTTAGCCGAGTGGAAGCATGTAGATAGAAAATCAAATTGGACCTAAAATTGAACCTTGTGGTACACCACAGGTAATGTGTGTCGTGGAAGACGAGTAATTACCTATGGTGACCAAGTAGGTTCTTTCTAAAAGGTAAGAATAAAACCAGCTAAGTGCAGCGTCCTTGATGCCAACCCAGGTTTTGAGGCGATCGATTAAGATGGTGTGATCTACGGTGTCAAAAGCTGCACTTAGGTCTAAAAGAATTAAAACTGCACTCTCCCCCCTGTCTGCTGCTAAAAGGAGGTCATTAGTTACCTTGAGGAGGGCAGTTTCTGTGCTATGTAATGCTCTAAAACCAGACTGCAATTTCTCAAAGATGTTATGATTCATAAAAGCTAAGAGTTGTGTTGAAACCACTTTTTCTAAAACTTTTGATAATAATGGGAGATTAGAAATTGGCCTAAAATTGGAAAAAAACAGAAGGATCAAGCTTGGGTTTCATTAAAAGAGGTTGGACCATAGCATGTTTAAAAATCGATGGGTAGCTGCCATTTGCTAAGGAGCTATTTATAATCAATAAAACCTCTGAGAAATTTAGTGGGAATAAAATCAAGGCTGCATGTGGTTGATTTCATGTGAGATATGATTTGGGATAAGAAGGACATAAAACTCTGGGGTTTGAGTGATTATCTAAGATTAAAAAGGGAGACCAGCTCCTCTGTATCAGAATGTGGATTAAAAGCAGTTAAAGAAGCAGCAGTAAAACGCTCTGAAAATTTGCGAGCAGACATGGAGTTAAAAACCCGTCAACGGGCAGGTGAACTGAGATTTGTAGGCGGTTGAGATAAAACCATGTTGAATAAAACTGCTCTGTGATCAGACACACAGATATCCTTAATTTTAAAGTTTTCAGGGCTGAGACCATTATCCAGGACGAGGTCAAGGATGTGACCCTTTGAATGTGTGGGTTGTTGTATTGCCTGAGTGAGGTTAAAAGATTCTAAAGTAGCCATACAATCTTTGACAAGAGTCTGAGACGAGCAGCAGACATGTCTGTTAAAATCACCTAAGATTGGTACATTTGGAACACATAAAACCAATAGTAGTAAAATCTTCTTCAGGAACGATGAAAAACATGTTGCACAGATCACGTTTCATAACCTTCAGGTTATCACTCTCCGGACCAGCAGGAGAGCTGTGCGGGGTCACGGTTAGAAAAGTGGTTAAACCTTCTAAAAAAGGTTAAAAAGGCCGGATAAAGATAAAAGGCTGGATAAAGATAAAAGGCCGGATAAAGGGCGGCACAGTGGTGCAGTGGTTAGCACTGTCACCTCACAGCAAAAAAAAAAGGTTCCGGGTTCGAATCCGGTCCTGGGCCTTTCTGTGCGGAGTTTGCATGTTCTCCCTGTGCTTGCGTGGGTTCTCTCCGGGTTCTCCGGCTTCCTCCCATCATCCAAAAACATGCACCTCAGGTCAGGTTACCTGGCGCCGCGCTAGTGGCAGCCTGCTGCAGCAGCTCCCCCCTGAGAGCCCCCCTGCTGTAGTGAAGAAATTTCCCCTCTGGGATTAATAAAGTGTATAAAATAAATTTAAAAAAATAAAGATAATGTTATGTGGTGGAGTATTTTTCCAGGACCCAAATGCAAGCTCACAGACTCGAGGTATAAGTTCCAAAAATACTGTCTTTATTGTCCCAAAAAACAAACGAAAAAACTACAAACCAAAAGGTGGCACCGAGCGTGTCCACTTTACGTCCAGTCGGGAGGGCAACTCAACCGACAGCTCCAGGGGGACACGGGTAACAGGGCAGCCGGCAGACCAGCGGATGGGACGGCGTCAACAATCCTCCAAGCCGGGAGGGCAACTCCACCGACTGGTGATTTTGACTGGGATTTCCGCAGGAGACACAGAGGCCGGAGGAACGGGAACTGGAACAGGACCAGGACTGACAGAGAGCTGACGGGGAGCAGACGGAAGACTGATGGGGAGCAGACGGAAGACGGACGGGTGGCTAACAAAGAATGAACCGACAACCAGAATTGTGCAGGGGCAGGTTACATATAGTCTGGGGAGGTGATCAGGGAGATGCAGCACACCTGCAGGTGGTGATCAGGGGTGAGTGGCTGCATCTGCTGGGACTGGTGAGGGGCGTGGCCACAGGAGGTAAGGGGCGTGGCCACAGACAAAGACAGGGGACACAGGAGGAGAGGTGATCGGGGGCAAAATGGAGGACAAAACTGAACTCCTGACAGATGTAATGCAATGTAATGAAATGAAACGTAATGTAATGTGATGTAATGTAATGTCATGTCATGTAATGTAATGTGATGTAATGTAATGTAATGAAATGTGATGTAATGTAATGTGATGTAATGTAATGTGATGTAATGAAATGTGATGTAATGAAATGTAATGTAATGTGATGTGATGTAATGTAATGTAATGAAATGTGATGCAATGTAATGAAATGTAATGTAATGAAATGTCATGTAACGTAATTTAATTGTAATGAAATGTAATGTAATGAAATTAAATGTAATGTAATGAAATATAATGTAATGTAATGTAATGAAATGAAATGAAATGAAAAGTAATGTAATGTCATGTCATGTAATGTAATGTGATGTAATGTCATGTAATGTAATGTGATGTAATGTAATGTAATGTGATGTAATGTAATGTAATGTCATGTAATGTAATGTGATGTAATGTAATGTAATGAAATGTGATGTAATGTAATGTGATGTAATGAAATGTGATGTAATGAAATGTAATGTAATGTAATGTAATGTGATGTGATGTAATGTAATGTAATGTAATGAAATGTGATGCAATGTAATGAAATGTAATGTAATGAAATGTCATGTAACGTAATTTAATTGTAATGAAATGTAATGTAATGAAATTAAATGTAATGTAACGTAATGTAATCTAATGAAATATAATGTAATGTAATTTAATGTAATGTAATGAAATGTAATGTCATGTAATGTAATGTAATGAAATATAATGTAATGTAATGTAATGAAATGTAATGTAATGTAACGTAATGAAATTAAATGAAACGTAATGTAATGTAATGTAATGCAACATAATATAATGTAATGTAATGTAATGAAATGAAATGAAATGAAAAGTAATGTAATGTAATGTAATGTAATTAATGTAATGTAATTAATGTAATGTAATGAAATGTAATGTAATGAAATGTAACGTAATGTAATGTAATGTAAAGGTACGTGGACCCAGAGACCGACTGGAGGAGGAACCAGATGGAGCCCAGATAGATCAGGCGAACTGTGCTGATGGTCTACAAAGAACCAAGGAGAACCTCAGAGGGACCGGCTGAACTCAGAGCTCTCAGAACATTAGAGTCTGACATTCTTTTTCTGTCTTGCCTGCTGTAATGTTCTCCTGTCTCTGTCCAGCAAACCCACTGGACCTCTGCTCACACATCATGTGTCACTCTGGTGCTAGTTACGATCAAGCGATGAAACTTGTAGGATTTATAGCTTCTGTGTGCTCCTTACAGAACAGATTCATCACTCATCTTTTCCAACTAGCCTTCCCTGCAATGGGGCTGTTAATATTAACTATTTGTATGAATATTATTTATCATTTTCTTTGCATTTCCTTACATAATTTTGTTTTAAAGGATGCTCTATAAATAACATTTAACATACTTACTTGAAAACCCATAGCGAAGAAGATGGTTCAAACCAGAGCACGACGACTTCATTACATCGTGGATTCAAGGACACTTACAGAAAATCTAGGAGTGTATCTGGACCAGTTGCTTTGTCAGTGGACAGGTGATGCAGAGAGGATGAAAATGTTGTGGTTTGGAGAGAGATGAGCTTGGACATGTCAGGAAGGACTCATCTGTGAAATGGAGAACAAACGGAGATGTAACTTTATTTAACAGAATCCAGCAAAGAGCCCCAACGTCAAAGACACCATGACATCAAATCTGGAATTTTATTATAAATACCATTAAGAACACAGACTGGTTTCACATGAGTCTTTTCTTGCCTGAAAATGTCCTCGCTGATATGTTTCTAATGGCTCCGACACTGAAACAACAGCTGACAGCAGTTGGGACAATTTGTAATTTACAAGATGAGGCAACAAGATTCTCGGAGGTTTGAGAAACATGTGATGGGTTTTATTGACAGAAACAATGAGAGAAAAACAATACAAAGTATAAGCATGAAGAAAATCTGACCATCAACGGGCTGCACACAGACCTCAGACTGTTTATAAAAGAGTTCGTAGCTTCAGGTCTGAAAAATGGTTCCTCTGCAGAAGTATCTTCAGCTGCAATACCAGCGAGTGCCACTAGAGGTCGGCTCCAAAAAGCCTCCGGCTCCATAGACTCCCATTCAACTTCTCTCATCAAATCCAAAGTGAATAAAATGTGTCCATCAGTTATCTCGGTGTTGTTAGCTAAAGTCACTCCTTCTTCTTAGTTTTCTGGAGGTCCATCTGAAAATAATCCCTCATTCATTAGAAAAGAAGATTCAAGAAGACCTGTTTTTGGGGGCGTGTCTGTTTGATTGACAGGCCTGTGGTGCAATCAGGTTGCAGCTATCAGTGGGCGGGACGTAGTATTGTCAGGTTTCTGATCAGATCGGTCAGATCCACCGCTGGCTCCTCCCCCAGCTCGTCCAAATATGGTCACTTCCTGCTCCAAACCGCTCCGAACTAGCAAAGATGGTGACGGACAGAATCTGAACTGGAGGATTCATAACGTTCACAAACCAACGATGACATCACTGATGGATGATGACATCACTAATGGTTGATGACATCACTGATGGATGACCTTTGGCTGCAGCTCACATTTTACATTGTGATGTCACTCTGGGTGTGGTTATTATTACTGATGCATACACTGGAATAATTTAATGTTTTTGATACTACAAATAATTCAGTATTTCAAACATTAGTCATTGATTCTTGATGCACGAAATTTGTCATTGGATACAACATACATGTTGGATGTTAAAGCGTTCCCCGTTAAAACAGCTGATCTGAACCATCTGCTTGGAAAAATAAAAAACATGAGTTCATGAAAAACATGTGTAAGTGCAGGATAAAGATAAAAGGTTGGATAAAGGGATAAGAACAACAGGTAAAAACACAGCTGAAACAGGTGCCATGCGGCCGGCAGGACACGCCTATCCCCCCCCCCGCCCCCCACCTCCCACCACTCCCCCACTTACCCGGCTAGCGCGGTTAGCGGAAAGCCCCCCCGGAGCTACACAGCCTGTTGGGGCGAGACGACGGTTAAATCGCCTCCTCGCAGTCGGCATCCAGACTTTAGTTTAGCCCAACTGCAAAACATCCCAGCTTCCTGCAGGTGTGTTTCCTGGGAATGTACGTGCACTTGTGTTTAGTGAGCACTTCTTCTCAGCAGCCGTGAAGGATCAAGTTCTCCACGATACTCTAACACTCTGAATTCCATCCACATGTTCAGAGATTCAAAGCTTTATTGAGACGAATGTCTGAGTGCAGGTCAGGTGTCCTATGTCCTCGGGTCTCTGTGGTGCAGTGAGACAGGAAGTAGGAAGCTTCTAAACTGTCTGTGGATCAGTTCTACCTTCAGTTGATGTTGATGATGTTCCTTTAACATGTTTGAGTTTTTCTGAAACAGCCTGCAGCCTTTTCTCTCCTCCATGATACAATCACACTAAGATTTTAATAAACCCAATGCATGATATCTACATCAGACACCTTAACTACATTTCCTAATGCTGACACACTTATACATTTTGTTGAAAAAGTTGAAAAATTCAGATTTTATGGTTGAATTAAGCAATATTACACAGGAGGTGGTGTTTTGGCTTCTTTATTGGTACTCAGTCATGAAGGCATCAGTCGCACCAACAACAACGTTAAAACACCCTCCAGTGTAACAACGTGATTATACAAGTTACCATCTAAATAAAACATGTGTTCATATTGTGGAGCAATTCACTCTCAAAATCTAAAACTTTTTGTTAGTGTGATCTCCGTTTCCATGGCAACACATGGGGTATGACTATGGCATGAGGTGTTACGGTACGGGTGCTCGAAGCGACCAAAAGGACTAAAAGAGACCCGACTTCACCAAATGGGTCATTTAATAGACCTATAACAAGTAGAAACTACATTATATTACATATTAGATGGAATACTATTCTAATTCTATATTCCCATTTAGGAGGTGTGATGAGCAGGATCATGGTGATAATGTTCAGTTGACCAATCAGATCTCTGGGTCAGAACTACTGGTTAGATCATTCTCAATACTAATCCTACAGAGAGTTAAATACAGAACTAATACAATGCAGTATAATAGGGTACACAGTGAAATAGAAAACAATATCAATCCAACTAATAACACATTACACAAACTTAATTTCCTTTGACATTCGATGTGTAAAATTTCATTAAGTGTACGTTCTTCATAGGTGAAGTCATTAAGCAGTTAGTTAAATCTAGTCCACTTCGTTACTCATATTATTTTATGATACATATGAGATTCAATTCAATTTTATTTATATAGCGCCAAATCACAACACTGTGGCACTTTAACACATTAAAGTCTTTACAGCAAGACTTTACAATATTATACGGAGAAACCAACAATTCAACAATTCAACAATTCAACAATTCAACAATTCAATAATTCAACAATTCAACAATTCAACAATTCAATAATTCAACAATTCAACAAGTCAACAATTCAATAATTCAACAATTCAACAATTCCACATAAGATAGGGCGGAAAACCTCCTCTTTAAGGGAGAAAAACCTCCAACAGAGGGAAGAAAAACTCACTTTAACAGGAAGAAACCTCCGACAGAACCAGGATCAGAGGTGGGCGGAGCATTTGTTAACAGAACCAGACTCAGAGGTGGGCGGAGCATCTGTTAACAGAACCAGGATCAGAGGTGGGCGGAGCATCTGTTAACAGAACCAGGAACAGAGGTGGGCGGAGCATCTGTCAACAGAACCAGGATCAGAGGTGGGCGGAGCATCTGTCAACAGAACCAGGATCAAAGGTGGGCGGACCTTCTGTTAATAGAACCAGGATCAGAGGTGGGCGGAGCATCTGTCAACAGAACCAGGATCAGAGGTGGGCGGAGCTTCTGTTAATAGAACCAGGATCAGAGGTGGGCGGAGCATCTGTTAACAGAACCAGGAACAGAGGTGGGTGGAGCATCTGTCAACAGAACCAGGATCAGAGGTGGGAGGAGCATCTGTTAACAGAACCAGGATCAGAGGTGGGCGGAGCTTCTGTTAACAGAACCAGGAACAGAGGTGGGCGGCCATCTGCCTCGACCGGTTGGGGTGAGAGGAGAGCAGAGAGAGAAAAGGACAGCATAGAGATACAAGAGAAGAACTGTTGGTGGAGACGACAAGCGCAGAGCAGAGACATGCAGCTCCATGACGGGACATCTGGAAAAGAAAGAACAGAAACTACACGAGTGAAGGAACTGAATGGAGACAACAGATAATAAGAAGAAACTATGGGAGAGAAGAAGATGGTGAGGTATGAGTCAGTTAAAGAGTAGGAGGAAAGAAAAGAAGCTCAGCATGTAACGAGGTCCTCCAGCAGCCTCGGCCTATAACAGCATAACTAAGGGTTGGTTCAGGTCTACCTGAGCCAGCCCTAACTATAGGCTTTATCAAGAAGGAACGTTTTGAGTCTAATCTTAAAGCTAGAGAGGGTTTCTGCTCCTCCAACACAAACTGGGAGCTGGTTCCACAGGGGAGGAGCCTGAAAACTGAAGCTCCGCCTCCCATTCTACTTCTGGAAACTCTAGGAACCACAAGTAGACCAGCGTACTGAGAGAGAAGTGCTCTGCTAGGATTATATGGTTCTATAAGATCTCTAAGATATGATGGAGCCTGGTCATGTAGAGCTTTGTAAGTCATCAAGAGAATTTTAAATTATATTCTTGATTTAACAGGAAGCCAGTGAAGAGAAGATAAAACTGGAGAAATATGATCTCTCTTGATAAACACTGTCAGTACTCTTGCTGCAGCATTTTGGATCAGCTGCAGGTTTTTAATGAGTAATTTGGACATCCTAACAACAAGGAATTACAATAATCTAGTCTAGAAGTAACAAACGCATGAATGAGTTTTTCTGCGTCACGCTGAGGAAGGATTTTCCTGATTTTATTAATATTACATAGATGAAAGAAGGCAGTTCTGGAGATTTGCTTTATATGGTGTCTAAAGGACAAATTCTCATCAAAGATAACTCCAAGGTTCCTCACAGTTTTACTGGAGGCCAAGACAACGTCATCTAGAGTAACTAAGTGATTACAGAAAGAGTTTCTGAGGTGTTTAGGACCAAGTACAAGAACTTCTGTTTTGTCTGAATTTAGAAGCAGGAAGTTTTTGGTCATCCAGGACTTGATGTCTTTTAGGCAGGCTTCAAGTTTTACTAACTGATTAGTTTCATCTGGTTTTATAGAAAGATACAGCTGAGTGTCATCTGCATAACAATGGAAGTTGATGCAGTGCTTCCTGATGACATCTCCTAATGGAAGCATGTACAAAGTAAAAAGTATTGGGCCTAACACTGAGCCTTGTGGAACTCCATAACTAACTCTTGTTTGTCTGGAAGACTCATTGTTGACATGGACAAACTGGAATCTATCTGATAAGTAGGATTTGAACCAGTCTAATGCAGTTCCTTTAATCTTCGTAACGTCTTTTAATCTCTGTAATAAAATCGTATGATCAATCGTATCAAAAGCAGCACTGAGGTCCAGAAGAACAAGTACAGAGACGAGTCCATTATCTGAGGCTAATAAAAGGTCGTTAGTAACTTTCACCAGAGCTGTTTCTGTGCTATGATGAACTCTAAAGACTGAACATCTTCAAACAGATCATTCCTTTGTAAATGATCACAAAGTTGATTTGCAACAACTTTTTCAAGGATTTTAGAAATAAACGTCAGGTTGTAAATTGGTCTGTAGTTTCCTAAAACAGCTGATCAAGAGTCGGCTTTTTAAGTAAAGGTTTAATTACAGCCACTTTAAAAGCCTGCGGTACATAGCTGGTTACAATAGATAGGTTGATCTGATCTAATATGGAAGTATTAATTAAAGGGAAGACTTCCTTAAAAAGTTTAGTTGGGATGAGATCTAACAGACAGCTAGAGGATCCAGATGAAGAAATAATTCTAGTTAACTCAGAGAGCTCAACAGGAGAGAAATGTTCCAAGTTTACATCTGGTCCTACAGTTGCTTTCAGGGCTGCTGTTGCTTAGCAACACATCAGTGATGGTGTCAGGAAGGGTCGGCCCGATTCTCTCCCTGATAGTAAGAATTTTATTAGTAAAGAAGTTAATGAAGTCATTACTGCTGAGAGCTGAAGGAATAGAGGGCTCAACAGAACTGGGACTCTTTGTCAGCCTGCTACAGTGATGAAAAGAAACCTGGGGTTGTTCTTGTTGTCCTCTATTAATGATGAATAATATAAAGTTCTGGCCTTACGAAGAGCTTTCTTATATAATATTAGACTCTCCTTCCAGGCAGGTGAAATTCTTCTAAATTAGTGGAACTCCATTTCCTTTCCATCTTTCTAGTCGCTGCCTAGCAGAGCGTAGTTCTGAGTTGTACCATGGAGACAACTTCCTCTGGTTCATGACTCTCTTCTTCAGAGGGGCGACATCATCTAGAGTTGTAGCAGAGATACTGCAGTGTTTTCTACCAGATGATCCACTTGTGTGGGACTAAGATCAACGTAGATGTCTTCCACTGCTTTAACACACGGCATCGAAGAGGATAAACATGTAACTGCTTCCTTAAACTTGGCCACGACATCATCTGACAGACATCTACTGTAGTGGGATTTATTCCCACATGCTGTGTCGTCCATTATTGTAACTTCAGATGTTAATAAGAAGTGGTCCGACAAAACAGGGTTTGCAGGAAATACTATTACATTTTCAGTTTCCATCCCATACGACAGAACCAGATGGAGGGTGTGGTTACCATGGTAACGGGGTTTATTTACATTCTGAT
The DNA here is from genome assembly GCF_029030835.1 of Brachyistius frenatus. Taxonomy (NCBI): domain Eukaryota; kingdom Metazoa; phylum Chordata; class Actinopteri; family Embiotocidae; genus Brachyistius; species Brachyistius frenatus. The sequence continues at coordinate 44,545 of NW_027211038.1, forward strand.
AAAAGCCTATAGAATCTAATAATGATCTGAAAGTAGAACTGAGGCTGTCGTTGTCCACGTCAACATGAATGTTAAAGTCTCCCACTATCATCACTTTATCTGAACTCAGCACTAAATCTGATCAAAAGTCAGAATTCAGTTAGAAACTCTGAATAAGGACCAGGTGGGAGATAAACAACAACAATACAATCCGTTTCTCTGCTTTCCAGTTTGGGTGAGAGACTAAGAGTCAGACTCTCAAATGATTTAGAACTAAGTTTAGGCTTTGGATTAATTGATAAACTTGAGTGGAAGATTGCTGCCACTCCTCCTCCTTCTCCTCCTCCTCCTCCTCCTCCTTCTCCTCCTCCTCCTCCTGCTCCTCATCCTCCTTCTCCTCCTCCTCCTCCTGCTCCTCCTCCTCCTCCTCCTCCTCCTCCTCCTCCTCCTGAATCTCTAGGAATATGATAATGAATATGACTGGGAGGAGTTGCTTCATTAATCCTAACATATTCTTCCTGTTGCAGCCAGGTCTCTGTGAGACAGAGTAAATCAATCTGATGATCAGTTATCAAGTCATTTACTAACAGAGATTTAGACCAGAGAGATCTCATATTTAATAATCCGCTTTTAATTGTCACATTTTTTTGATCCATTAATTTGGTAGGATCCATTTTTATTCCATTTTTATTGACAGATCTTTCCTTGAGTTGTTTAAATATCGGTGGTCTGGGTACAGACACAACCTCTACAGGATGTTGAAGGTTTTGGGTGAGTGACAGCTCTAAAGAAGCTGCAGAGGAGCTGTAAGACTGCAGCTCTGCGTCCTGGCCTCAACCCTGGATGTCAGGTTTTAGGGCTGTTAAGAGACACGGCCATATTTCTAGAAAGAAGAGCTGCACCATCCAAAGTAGGATGGATGCCGTCTCTCCGGATCAGACCAGGTTTCCCCCAGAAAGTATTCCAGTTGTAAATGAAGCCCACGTTGTTAGCGGGACATCACCTCGACAACCAGCGGTGAAGTGAAGACGTACGGCTAAACATATCATCACTGGTCCGGTTAGGAAGGAGTCCAGAGAAAACTACAGAGTCCCACGTTGTTTTTCAAAAGTTGGACACCGATTCAACATTAACTTTAGTGACCTCCGATTGGTGTAACCGGGTGTCGTTACTGCCGACGTTAATAACAATCTGTCTGGATTTATGATTAGCCTTAGTCAGCAGTTTCAGGTTTGATTCAATGTCGCCCGCTCTGTCCCCGGGAAGACATCTGACTCTGTCCCCGGGAAGACATCTGACTCTGGCCCCGGGAAGACATCTGTCTCTGGCCCCGGGAAGACATCCGACTCTGTCCCCTGGAAGACATCTGACTCTGTCCCCGGGAAGACATCTGACTCTGGCCCCTGGAAGACATCTGACTCTGTCCCCTGGAAGACATCTGACTCTGGTCCCGGGAAGACATCTGTCTCTGTCCCCTGGAAGACATCTGACTCTGGCCCCTGGAAGACATCTGACTCTGGCCCCTGGAAGACATCTGACTCTGTCCCCTGGAAGACATCTGTCTCTGTCCCCTGGTTTCACTAACTTCTTGCTAAATAGAGTCTCCAATAACCAGAGTTGGTTTCTTAGCGGTGTTTCAACGAGTGGGGAAAATCGGTTGGAGATCAAATTAAATACATTATTTTCAGACAAAAGTGAATCTTTCAGTATTTTCATGCATTCATTTAAGAGAAAACAGACAATGAACTTCAAAATAAAGTAAAGAGCAGGTAAAGTGAAGCTTTTCGGATTTGTCAGCGTTCATGAAGGAAGTTAAACCAAACTTGTGAACCGTCCAGTGGAACCTGCTCTGATTGGTCAGTAGACAGTACAGTTGGCAGAGGAGCGCTCGGTACACAGGAAGTCACTGGTGACCTCTTTATAACCTCTGGATTCAGTCAGACCACTTCCTGTTCGACACATGACAGAAGAAACAGATTCGATGAGCGTCCGTCCACAGATAGCAAAATCTGACACCACTAAACAGCTGATCATACAGGATGTTTCCATGGTGACAGAATACGTGAAAGACATGGAGACATGGCCAGACATTCCCAAAACACAGACTGGATATAAAACTACAGACTGGATATAAAACTACAGACTGGATATAAAACACACAGACTGGATATAAAACTCAGACAGACTGGATATAAAACTACAGACTGGATATAAAACACAGACTGGATATAAAACTACAGACTGGATATAAAACTACAGACTGGATATAAAACTACAGACTGGATATAAAACTACAGACTGGATATAAAACTACAGACTGGATATAAAACACAGACTGGATATAAAACTACAGACTGGATATAAAATACAGACTGGATATAAAACTACAGACTGGATATAAAACTACAGACTGGATATAAAACTACAGACTGGATATAAAACACAGACTGGATATAAAACTACAGACTGGATATAAAACTACAGACTGGATATAAAACTACAGACTGGATATAAATCACAGACTGGATATAAAACACAGACTGGATATAAAACTACAGACTGGATATAAAACTACAGACTGGATATAAAACCACAGACTGGATATAAAACTACAGACTGGATATAAAACACAGACTGGATATAAAACCACAGACTGGATATAAAACACAGACTGGATATAAAACTACAGACTGGATATAAAACACAGACTGAATATAAAACTACAGACTGGATATAAAATACAGACTGGATATAAAACTACAGACTTGATATAAAACTACAGACTGGATATGAAACTACATTCTGGATATAAAACCACAGACTGGATATAAAACTACAGACTGGATATAAAACACAGACTGGATATAAAACCACAGACTGGATATAAAACACAGACAGGATATAAAACTACAGACTGGACATAAACTAAAGACTGGATATAAAACTACAGACTGCATATAAACTACAGACTCGATATAAAACTACAGACTGAATATAAAACTACAGACTGGCTATAAAACACAGACTAGATATAAAACTACAGACTGGATATAAACTACAGACTAGATATAAAACTACAGACTGGATATAAACTACAGACTCGATATAAAACTACAGACTGGATATAAAACACAGACTGGATATAAACTACAGACTGGATATAAAATCACAGACTGGATATAAAACTACAGACTGGATATAAAACTACAGACTGGATATAAAATCACAGACTGGATATAAAACTACAGACTGGATATAAAACTACAGACTGGATATAAACTACAGACTGGATATAAAACTACAGACTGGATATAAAACCACAGACTGGATATAAAACTACAGACTGGATATAAAACTACAGACTGGATATAAAACTACAGACTGGATATAAAACTACAGACTGGATATAAAACTACAGACTGGATATAAATCACAGACTGGATATAAAACACAGACTGGATATAAAACTACAGACTGGATATAAAACTACAGACTGGATATAAAACCACAGACTGGATATAAAACTACAGACTGGATATAAAACACAGACTGGATATAAAACCACAGACTGGATATAAAACACAGACTGGATATAAAACTACAGACTGGATATAAAACACAGACTGGATATAAAACTACAGACTGGATATAAAATACAGACTGGATATAAAACTACAGACTGGATATAAAACCACAGACTGGATATAAAACTACAGACTGGATATAAAACCACAGACTGGATATAAAACTACAGACTGGATATAAAACACAGACTGGATATAAAACCACAGACTGGATATAAAACACAGACTGGATATAAAACTACAGACTGGATATAAAACTACAGACTGGATATAAAACTACAGACTGGATATAAAACTACAGACTGGATATAAAACTACAGACTGGATATAAAACTACAGACTGGATATAAAACACAGACTGGATATAAAACTACAGACTGGATATAAAACTACAGACTGGATATAAAACTACAGACTGGATATAAACCACAGACTGGATATAAAACTACAGACTGGATATAAAACACAGACTGGATATAAACTACAGACTGGATATAAAATACAGACTGGATATAAAACTACAGACTGGATATAAAACTACAGACTGGATATAAATCACAGACTGGATATAAAACACAGACTGGATATAAAACTACAGACTGGATATAAACTACAGACTCGATATAAAACTACAGACTTGATATAAAACCACAGACTGGATATAAAACTACAGACTAGATATAAAACACAGACTGGATATAAAACTACAGACTGGATATAAAACTACAGACTGGATATAAATCACAGACTGGATATAAAACACAGACTGGATATAAAACTACAGACTGTATATGAAACTACATTCTGGATATAAAACCACAGACTGGATATAAAACTACAGACTGGATATAAAACACAGACTGGATATAAAACCACAGACTGGATATAAAACACAGACTGGATATAAAACTACAGACTGGATATAAAACATAGACTGAATATAAAACTACAGACTGGATATAAAATACAGACTGGATATAAAACTACAGACTTGATATAAAACTACAGACTGGATATGAAACTACATTCTGGATATAAAACCACAGACTGGATATAAAACTACAGACTGGATATAAAACACAGACTGGATATAAAACCACAGACTGGATATAAAACACAGACAGGATATAAAACTACAGACTGGACATAAACTAAAGACTGGATATAAAACCTCAGACTGAATATGAAACTACAGATTGGATATAAAACTACAGACTGGATATAAAACACAGACTGGATATAAACTACAGACTGGATATAAAATACAGACTGGATATAAAACTACAGACTGGATATAAAACTACAGACTGGATATAAATCACAGACTGGATATAAAAACACAGACTGGATATAAAACTACAGACTGGATATAAAACACAGACTGGATTCGAATCCGGTCCTGGGCCTTTCTGTGCGGAGTTTGCATGTTCTCCCTGTGCTTGCATGGGTTCTCTCCGGGTTCTCCGGCTTCCTCCCATCATCCAAAAACATGCACCTCAGACTGGATATAAAACTACAGACTGGATATAAAACTACAGACTGGATAGAGCCCACAGACTGGATATAAAACCACAGACTGGGATATAATAAACTGGATATAAAATTACAGAAAATATAAAAAAACAGACTGAATATAAAACTACAGACTGGATATAAACTGGATATACAGACTGGATATAAAACAGACTGGATATAAAACTACAGACTGAATATAAATACAGACTGGATATAAAACAGACTGGATATAAAACACAGACTGGATATAAAACTACAGACTGGATATAAAAAAGACTGGATATACAGACTGGATATAAAACCACAGACTGGATATAAAACCACAGACTGGATATAAAACTACAGACTGGATATAAAACTACAGACTGGATATAAAACTACAGACTGGATATAAAACTACAGACTGGATATAAACCACAGACTGGATATAAAACTACAGACTGGATATAAAACTACAGACTGGATATAAAACTACAGACTGGATATAAAACACAGACTGGATATAAAACTACAGACTGGATATAAAACCACAGACTGGATATAAAACTACAGACTGGATATAAAACACAGACTGGATATAAAACTACAGACTGGATATAAAACCACAGACTGGATATAAAACTACAGACTGGATATAAAACCACAGACTGGATATAAAACACAGACTGGATATAAAACCACAGACTGGATATAAAACACAGACTGGATATAAAACTACAGACTGGATATAAAACACAGACTGAATATAAAACTACAGACTGGATATAAAATACAGATTGGATATAAAACTACAGACTGGATATAAAACTACAGACTGGATATAAAACTACAGACTGGATATAAAACCACAGACTGGATATAAAACTACAGACTGGATATAAAACACAGACTGGATATAAAACCACAGACTGGATATAAAACACAGACTGGATATAAAACTACAGACTGGATATAAAACTACAGACTGGATATAAAACTACAGACTGGATATAAAACTACAGATTGGATATAAAACTACAGACTGGATATAAAACTACAGACTGGATATAAATCACAGACTGGATATAAAAACACAGACTGGATATAAAACTACAGACTGGATATAAAACACAGACTGGATATAAAACCACAGACTGGATATAAAATGCACAGACTGGATATAAAACACAGCACTGGATATAAAACTACAGACTGGATATAAAACTACAGACTGGATATAAAACACAAAGTGGATATAAAATACAGACTGGATATAAAACACAGACTGAATATAAAACTACAGACTGAATATAAATACAGACTGGATATAAAACAGACTGGATATAAAACTACAGACTGAATATAAATACAGACTGGATATAAAACAGACTGGATATAAAACACAGACAGGATATAAAACTACAGACTGGATATAAAACTACAGACTGGATATAAAACAGACTGGATATAAAACTACAGACTGGATATAAAACTACAGACTGGATATAAAACTGGATATAAAACACAGACTGGATATAAAACTACAGACTGGATATAAAACTACAGACTGGATATAAAACTACAGACTGGATATAAAACTACAGACTGGATATAAAACTACAGACTGGATATAAAACTACAGACTGGATATAAAACACAGACTGGATATAAAACTACAGACTGGATATAAAACCACAGACTGGATATAAAACTACAGACTGGATATAAAACCACAGACTGGATATAAAACTACAGACTGGATATAAAACCACAGACTGGATATAAAACTACAGACTGGATATAAAACCACAGACTGGATATAAAACTACAGACTGGATATAAAAGGAATTAGAGGTGAACTCAAACCAACCGAAAGGTGGCAACAGGTGAAGAAGTGGTAGGAGACCAGTCTGAAGTTGATGTCCTCCACCTGCCTGTTAAAGGGAGTGGTGTGCTTGGCAGCGATGAAGTGGACGGAGGCAGACTGCAGCTGGAGACACACAAAACAGTGTACTTTGTCATTTTTTCTTAAAAGTTAAAGTTACGTGGAATATAGAGGTTATTTAACTTTGGTTAATCAACCATGTCTCTATCCCATCACCAATAGTCCTTCTCTTCAACCTCTGGTGACACTTCATCAGCTGTCAGTGAGTGACAATATAAAAATGAAAATACCTATAACTATGCTCTGTTGGCGAGTAACATGTCATCAATGTACAAAAAAACTGTTACTGAGAAGAAAATATGTTATTCAATTACAGTTAATGTTTGAAATGTTCCACATCAATATCTTCAGTAAAGCATATCATTTAATATTCATTCTAACGCTGAGCTTGTTTTTGATTGGTTCTCTTGTTTGAATTTGCCCCGCCTCTCATCTGCCAATCAAATCAGTGCACATCGCTTTTAAGCAACCACACCGGGTCGTTAAAAAAACAAGAGCTATTTTTTAAAAGCAATGAGTCCACCTGAACGTTCACCTGGTTTCAGGTTCTGGGAACATTTTACCTTCACTGCAGTCACTTAAAAACATTTTCATGTTTTATGTTTAATTCAGGTTCTACTGAAGAACTTTGAATCAGTGTTGACTTCTGTTGGCAGTTTTACAATGATTCGTTGTAAACATTATGTTCCACTTTTATTACATTTAAACAGGAACCTCATAACTACCAGCTGTAAGAACAGAGGTGGAAAGAAATGATGAAGAAATAAAAACAAATCTCAAATTAAAATAAAAACTGAAATTTAATGGAAAATAATACAAGAATTTTCAGATATCAGATTAATGGCTTCGGTGGACCAGAACGATGTGGTCTCTGCTTTACGGCCAAAGCTGAGGCAAATACACACACACACACACACACACACACACACACACACACACACACACACACACACACACACACACACACACACACACACACACACACACACACACACACACACACCTTATACAGGCACCTCTGTCCTCCCATGCTGCAGCCGGCCATCGTTCTCCACTTCTTAATCTGTGAGACCAGAGACTCATAAACCACCTGACACTGAACCCCAAAGAACCTGCATGGAAGAAAGCGAGCAGCAGGTCAGTGTGTTCCTGTCCGTCTCATTCTAAATGAAGTGTTGCCATCTAGTGGACAGAGACTGTGAGTGCAGGTCTATGAACGTTTTCTGAAGCCTTCGAAAGTGGACTCACTTTTATTTCATCTCAAAGATGAAATCAGGAGAGAATACATATTGAGGTCTCACAGAGGACTGTTTTCTATTTTTCTCATCAGGCCTGTAATGTAAAGTGTTTGTGCCAGGACGTTCTGAGCCGGTTCGATCCTGTAAGAGTGAGACCTTCGTTCATCATTAGGAGAAACACCGTCTCCATCCAGCCTCCATTCACGGCTCCATGTAACTCAGCAGCTCCTCTGAAATTTAACTTGATGAAAGGTTCTGTTACTTTTCCCAAAACACAGTTGGTTTGATTAGAAACATCAGACATGCCTAAATATTTTCCGATGTGTAATTGGAACAACGTGGTAACGTCGATGCTCAATATCCTGTTCATCAGATTCAATTAAACACTGTTTGACAGAGTTGAGAATTCTCTCAACATCCAGAAAAACTGAAAGTAAAAAGAGCCAAAACAGTTTTAATGCATCAACCAACACATTATGAAATGATGCAATATGTTAAATCCAGGAAACGACTTTAGTAATAATCACATGCAGAGCCTCAGCAACACCAAGGAAACGGATTCAACACATTTATGAGACTAAACATTAGTAGGTTTACAGAGCAGGAAGAAGACGGTGGAGCCCAAAAAAAACCAAAGGTAACATAACAGGATCAGAACATGAACAAAGAAAATGAACTGTACCATTGTACTTTGCATTGAGCATGAAGCGGTCCGGCACGGCACAGCTCAGATGAGCCGAGCGCCAGGAGAACAGCGAGGGCCCAACGGACTGGATGCATTCTGCTCCCAACTGCATCAGCAAGTTCAGTCTGGATTCACAGCGACTTGGACATCACAGGACGATCATGTGCTTCTCTGAGACGGATAAATTGAATTAACTTCTGACGAAGAGACAATAAAGAGACGCTGCAGAGACACTTGGTTTAGAGCCAGAGGTGAACAGAGCAGCGGTGTGTTCAACCTCCCTCTGCTGCTGCTGCAACGCCCACCTCTTCAATACAATACAGGTTTTATGATTGTTTGTATTTTTACACTGAACGTGATGCTAAAGCCTTTGAAACACCAACATCCTGCACGATGACAGAAGTTATTCCATACAAAGATGTGTTTTAATAGTCGTCCCATCTGCTCCACCCACATACTGCTTCAGTTCTGCTCGGCTGCACAACAAGACAGTCATGTCTCGACAAAACTTGACATGTCACACCTCGTCTCATTTATACCCGACGACTGGAAGAAATAAATCAGAAATAATGAAGCAGTGTGATCACACAGCCAACCTCCTCCAGCTCTGGACACACTGATGGCAGGCCCCTTTAACACATACAGGGTTCACATTACACATAAAGGAAGTCAAAACTCCAAATAACAATATATGTAATTACATTTGAATTAGTAAGAATTATCTGTGGTGTTATATGTGTCAACTAATAAAGATTTAAAATATCTATTGTTACAAGGCGGGAAGTATCGGACTGTGTCAGTGCTGTTGGACGGTGTCCAGGGAAACAAGTGAACATACTCAGGAGGACGGAGAGCCAATAGGACGCAGCTGGAAACAATCGGGGCGGGCACACAATCACAGAAGGCGGGAAATCACCGGGGACAGGAAGTGAGACCCAAGACCTCTCCTCGGGACGTGACCTTCCCAGTCAACGAGGTACTGTCGACCCCGACGACGAACAGCCCAAAGCCTCTTCACCGTGTCTCCATGGAGGATCCGGGCAGGAGGAACCAGAGGACTTTCCAGGGCTTAAACCTTGCTCACGCGGAAGGTGCGATGAACTTTCATGGAGGCAGGGAGCTTGAGACGGACGGCGAAGGGGCTAGTGATCCTGGAGATGGGGAAAGGTCCAATGAAGAAGGGGGGCAAGTTTCCAGCACTCAACTCGAAGGGGGAGGTCCCGAGTAGAAAGCCACACCTTCTGGCCAACCGGGTAAATTGGAGCTGGAGAACGCCGGGCTTACTGCGACCAGCACTCTTTAGGAGGTTCTGCCAAGCCTTCGACCGGATCCTTCGACACCAATGAATGAGGGCGTGGCCAGGGGGGACGTTTGATTCCTTCTCCAGCGCCGGGAACAGAGGAGGTCGATAGTTGTGGACACACTGGAACGGGGAGAAGCCTGAGGAGGAGCTGGTGTTGTGGGTGTATTCAACCCAAATTAGGTGTTGGCTCCAGGATGTAGAGTTCTGGGAGTTCCAGTAGTACCACTACTGCAGGCAGGAAGTCCGGTAACATAGTCCATAGAGATGTGAGATCACGGATGAGCTGGAACAGGAAGGAGCTGCAGAAGACCAGGAGGCAACACGAGGAGCAGGGACAGTAGGACAGGCCGTCACGAACTCCTGAACATCCTTATCTATGGAAGGCTGTTTGGTCACCAAGAGGCTGCAAATGATTCCAGGAAGGAGGAAAGTTGACTGGAGTGACCTGAAATGACACAAGAGGTAAGTAACAAAATAAAACAGGAAATAAAACCTGAAAATTGCAAAATAAGAGAGGCAAAACTTAATGGACAAGAAGAGATGTGATATCTATTCATTAAAATTCTGACTGGTCAAAACTCCAAATATATTCCAATTAAAGATATCTTTAATTCAAGAGATTTAAAAAGTGTCTTTTATCTTGTTTATGGCAAACTAAGATATTACTTGTTAAATTTCAATTGTATCCAGAAATTGGCAATATGACCAGTCAATTAAGATATAATGAATGTACATTATTGCCAGTTTAAACTCCTTTAAATATATCTAGAAAGAAGTAATGTACATTTTGGATGCCTTTTTAACAGAAGTCTATCAGAGAGCTATTCATAATTAAATGTTGTACATCTGAAAGTCAATTTTAACTCTACAGAATTAAAAAGAAATTTAATACAAACATACATCTGTAATTAGACTTCAGGAAGTTTAAATTGAACCTTTTCTCTCTCTGCTCTCCTCTCACCCCAACCGGTCGAGGCAGATGCTCCGCCCACCACTGATCCTGGTTCTGTTAACAGATGCTCCGCCCACCACTGATCCTGGTTCTGTTAACAGATGCTCCGCCCACCTCTGATCCTGGTTCTGTTGGAGGTTTTTCTCCCTTAAAGAGGAGTTTTTCCCTCCTAGCTTATGTGGAATTGTTGAATTGTTGGGTTTCTCTGTATAATATTGTGAAGTCTTGCTGTAAGAACTTTAGTGTGTTAAGTGCCATGAAATAACCAGTGTTGTGATTTGGCGCTATATAAATAAAGTTGAATTGAATTGAATTGAATTGAATTGAATTGAATTGAATTGAATTGAATTGAATTGAATTGAATTGAATTGAATTGAATTGAATTGAATTGAACGTAAAACTACAAAGAATTAGTGGATTTCATCGTCTACGGTTCATAATATCATTAAAAGATTCAGAGAATCTGGAGAAATCTCTGAACACAAGGGACAAGGCTGGAAACCAATATTGGATGGTGGTGATCTTCGGGCCCTCAGGCAGCACTGCATTAAAAACACACTATTCTGGAGTGGAAATCACTGCATGGGCTCAGGAACACTTGTGGAAACCATCGTCTGTGAACACAGTTCATCGCTGCGTCCACAAATGATGTTAAAACTCTCCAAAGAAGAAACCAGATAGAAACATGATCCAGAAACACCGCCGCCTTCTCTGGACCGAGATCATTGAAGATGGACTGAGGTGAAGTGGACAACTGTCCTGAGGTCTGATGGATCACAATCTGAGATTCTGTTTGGAAATCATGGACGCTGCATCCTCCAGGTTAAAGAGGAGAGGGACCATCCAGCTTGTTATCAGCTCAGTTCTAAAGCCAGCATCTGTGGTGGTACAGGGATGCATTAGTGCACATGGCATGGGTAGCTTGAACATCTGGAAGGAAGCATTAATGCTGAATGATATATTCAGGTTTTGGAGCAACATATGCTGCCATCCAGACAACGTCTCTTTCAGGGAAGGTCTTGTTTATTTCAGCAGAACAACGTCCAACCACATTCTGCACGTATTCCAACAGCATGGTTCTCTAGTAGAAGAGTCCGCTGATAAACTGGCCTCCTGCAGTCCAGACCTGTCAATCATTGAAAACATCTGGAGCATCAGGACATGAACAATACAACAAAGGAGACCCTGAACTGTTGAGCAGCTGAAATCCTCTATCAGGCAAGAATGGGACCACATTTCACTTTCAAAACTCCAGAAACTGGTCTCCTCAGATCCCCAACGTTTCCAGAGTGTTGTTAAAAGTTAAATTTAATGTAAAGTATTTTACACCTCACAGTGTTTATCTTTCATGACGCAGCATCTTTATCTGCTGTTGGACAGAAACAGTGAGTTCTTTCCTGTACTATCCCACACACACACACACACACACACACACACACACACACACACACACACACACACACACACACACACACACACACACACACACACACACACACACACACACACACACACACACACACACACACACACACACACACACACACACACACACACACACACACACACACACACACCCTGTTAAACACTTACAACGCAGGATGCCATCGTAGTCGTGCACCACACACATGACTACACCCTCCATTTGGGATGTACACATGTACTTCACCGCATCCTTCTTTTGTTTTCACTTCGCCTAAATCTGTGGCACTAAATCACAAAAAATGTTTAAGTGCAGGTTTCACAAACTGAATCATCGGAGTATTGGTCCAGGAGGACGAGTAGATTTAGCGTCTGACTTTAGTTGGTATGCTCAGGACAACAACTGCTTCCACTACATGTTCCACCAGCTGGAGTTCCTCCTTTACCTACAGATGTAAAGCAACACACGGACTCCAGCCGACCTCAGAGAGAACATATCTGCTGAGTCAGCTGGTAGTGACAGGGACAACACAGGCACAAGAGACTCAGAGCTGCTGAGCTGGATCACAGTGGCCTTGAGGGATGAAGAGCAGGGAGGAGGGGGATGAGGAGGAGGGGTGAAGACGAGGAGGAGGAAAAGGAGGAGGTGAGGAGGAGGAGGGATGAGGAGGGGGAGGGGTAAGAAGGAGAAGGGATGAGGAGGAAGTGAGGAGGCCGGCATTCCTCCTGCTGAAAGCTCGGCACCACCTCCAGCCTCCTGCAGGACTAAGAGCAGCGCCAGGGTTACAGCCTCTCCTGGGAAACACAGCTCTTCTCTCGCACTCATCCAGCGACAGACGAGGCAGCAGAGGAGAACCGAGAGAACCGAGAGAACTGAGAGCCATCATGACACAACCCACGTCAAAGAAACTAGGATTTAAAAAGTGCCGGAGTGCCACTTTCAGTATTGATGGCTTCAGCTTCACCATCGGTAAGAAACCCTTATTGATGTGTGTGTGTGTGTGTGTGTGTGTGTGTGTGTGTGTGTGTGTGTGTGTGTGTGTGTGTGTGTGTGTGTGTGTGTGTGTGTGTGTGTGTGTGTGTGTGTGTGTGTCAGTGTGTCACTGTCCCGGGGTGGGTGGAGGACACGCAGCTCAGGAAGTCATGAATGTTCCAGATACATTTACTGCTTCATCCATTACGTACGAACAGTCATGTCTGCATGTTTTTACTGACTAAACCTACAGTTCATTGTTCTGGATGTCTCTGCTGTTCTTTTCTCTCTCTGCTCTCCTCCCACCCCAACTGGTCGAGGCAGATGTTCTCCACTTCTGGTTCTGGTTCTGTTAACGGACGTTCTCCCCTTCGGAGTCTGGTTCTGTTAACGGACGTTCTCCCCTTCGGAGTCTGGTTCTGTTAACAGACGTTCTCCCCCTCTGAGTCTGGTTCTGTTAATGGACGTTCTCCCCTTCGGAGTCTGGTTCTGTTAACGGACGTTCTCCCCTTCGGAGTCTGGTTCTGTTAACGGACGTTCTCCCTTTCGGAGTCTGGTTCTGTTAACAGACGTTCTCCCCCTCTGAGTCTGGTTCTGTTAATGGACGTTCTCCCCTTCGGAGTCTGGTTCTGTTAACGGACGTTCTCCCCTTCGGAGTCTGGTTCTGGATCAGCTCTCTTCCTGTTAAAAGGTTTTTTTGGGGTTCCTCTCTAATGTAGTAAAGTTCTGGTTTAAGGACTAAAGTAATTTGACTTGTGTTGTGATTGGGCGTTATATCAATATAATTGAATTGAATAGAATTGATGTTATATTGTTTAATTGTTTGTGTAGCTGTTTTGTAATTTGTTTTTATCCACTCAGTCATTATATCCACATTACTGATGATTATTTGTCAAATCACTTTATGGAAATATTTTATGAAAGCATCAATACTCATCCCAACATTATAGATGTATTTATATTTGATTTTATTGAACCCTAATATACGACGCATACAAGACTTTTCAGTGCTAGCTAGATTAAAAAAAAAAAAAAAAAAAAAAAAAAAAGACATTGCTTTTCCACATATTCATCAATGGTCCAAAACTAATGTTCACTCTCAGTGACCATGAACAGAATGAAACACGATATGCTGCAGGACCTCCTCGTTACTAACAAAGCAGCATCAACTTATGATGCGTTCACAGTCCTGGAAAAATCTTGATAATTGCAACACGTTTTCAACCTATGCTAATTATTTCCACCTTTATTAACAGCATGCTTGTTAGCAGGTGTGAAGGCAACGTCTGTGCTCAGATGTCATTATCCAGAAAAGATAGAAAAATACAGTTTGCATGTGATAAACTGATGTAAATCCAGTTCTTTCAGACTCTGTATGCGCTACAGAACAAACTGCTGGTTTAGAACGGACCTGTAAACCAGAGTAAATATGTAGTCATGAAAAAAGATAAGGAGGTGGAGATTTTTCACTTTTTTGACTCATTGTAATAAAGCTACTTTTTGATTCTTTTTGAAACATTGCCATCAGATAATGAAGATATACTGGAACATCACCACGAGAAAAAGAAGCTTTTTCAATAATTTATTCAACAAAAATGTAATTTGATATGTGAATGTAGTATTCTTCTGTGGATAAATTAATCATGGTCTCTGACCCACAAGCTCAAACTGCCCTTTTAGCAGAAAACAAATTGTGCTTTGCGTGATTGTCCACCATCTCTGACATCAGCTGGGTGAGATTTATGACAAACTCTGATGCAGAATTCATTCATTTCAAAGACATTTGAGGGTTTCACATTTACTGCTTGTTTCAATTCCCCTCTCACATTATCTAAAAGCTCTCTTGGATGTGATGCAGAATTCATAACTGAGTCAGTGACTGCAAGCTGTCCAGTCCCAGCAGTAACAGACCATAATACTACCACCACCGTGCTTCACAGCTGCTGAGCTTCCTTTCCTGAAAACAACATATCTCCTTGTTCTTTGCTTCGTGTGTCCATAGTACGTAAAACATGCTCAATGTTCAGTCAGACTAATTTTACTCTGATGTTCGGGCCTGACACACCTCTCTCCCTCCCTCCCTCCCTCTCTCCCTTCTTCCCTCTCCTCCCCCATTTCCCATTTACTCACCCCCCCCCCCTAGACAGTGACTTCTAATGATCGAATGCTTCTAAAAACGGTTCCTGTGTTCAGTCGATGACGTCATCCTGGTTTCCCTTCATGCAGGAGTCATTAAACCGGAGTGATTCTATTGTTCATTGAGACATTTCAAAAACATGAAATGAATGAATGAAAACATTTCAACAAAATATTAGCAGAACAGAAGCCATGGAATTTCACTGTGTGTGTGTGTGTGTGTGTGTGTGTGTGTGTGTGTGTGTGTGTGTGTGTGTGTGTGTGTGTGTGTGTGTGTGTGTGTGTGTGTGTGTGTGTGTGTGTGTGTGTGTGTGTGTGTCTGTGTTTGCTTACTGCTGTTTCTATGGACACCAGAAGAGATGTGAAATGACTGTGACATCACTTTGACTGGTGCGAATAAACGTGTGTTGTCAGTTGTTAGGCTGCTGAGCTCAGGGAGTCATTATCACTAATGAAGTGGCCTCGGTCTGATTTCTGCTCCACTCGCCGTCCTCCAATCAGTCTCACACACCAGTGACCCGGTCCATCGAGTGTTCGACCCTTCATCACAACACTCAACATGTCCACTGTCCCTCTCGCTCTTCTCCCTCCTTTCATACATCAGCCATTAGAAAGCTCTTTCAGCTGACTGTCCCTCTTGCTCCAGTTCTGGTTCTAGTTCTGGTTGACTCCCCACAGACTGATCAGGAAATCCATGACAGAGGAACCACTGAAGTATTTTCAAACTTTGTGTAATTACACTGATACAAGTCGGAGGCTCCATTTCCACAGGTAGACATGTAGAGAATGGTTCTGTCGAGCTGGGTCAGAACCTGGAGTGCTGATGAAACCCTCGTTATCTGGGCTGCTGGTGAGCTGTTGGGATCCTCAGCTGGTTTTTGCTCTTCACTGTCTTGTTCTATAATTAAACCTGATTTTAAAAACCCGAACCTCGCTGTTGCAGATTCTGTGATGAACTGCACGGGGATGATCTGGATTTAGAGCATCATAGCACAGAAGCAGCACTGGTGGAAGTTAGCAATGCTTTGACCGGATGAAACGTGACAGGACGTCTGCTTAATGTTTGAAAGGACCCAAAGTAAAGTTAGAGAGTGTGAAGTTTTGAAGTTAGTCAAACACAATCATGCAGAGCCGTACAGAGCAGCAGGATAAATAAAGTGAGAAGCCCAGAGGGTCTGAAGCGTTATAGAGTTATATCACTAATCAGCATGTAAAATAAAGATTCTCCAATTCTTTTCTGCAGTTGCCAATGAGGCGGGAGAAAACCACCGGCCTCCACTGGCCCGCTTTACACGTGAGTTCAATGCAGCAAATGTATTTATTGAGTTTCAACGTACATCTAAAATCAACACAAAAACAAGTGAGTGTGAACGTTCACATGAAAGCATCTTCTCACGCTGGGCTT
Source organism: Brachyistius frenatus (assembly GCF_029030835.1). Classification (NCBI taxonomy): domain Eukaryota; kingdom Metazoa; phylum Chordata; class Actinopteri; family Embiotocidae; genus Brachyistius; species Brachyistius frenatus. Next base: position 61,661 of record NW_027211038.1, read on the forward strand.
TGATGCGGCCAAAGATGTTTTCAATCCACTGACATCTTTTCTATAGAGTTGAAGGTCAGAATAAGCAGTGTTGTGTCAAAGTTATGTAGCATTTCATCTACAAAAACTTTAAAATATTAGTTAAATGAATAGTGTGTTTTTGTCACAGGAGTCATTGATTAGACAGAAAGATGTCATAATGAGACAGATATTAAATTGTTTCTACACTTTGACCCCAGATGTCTTGTAGCAGGAATGAAACTGGAGTTAGACTGATGATTATGATCATTACATAGCAGCCAAAATTCACCACTTTTCTACTATTACTTTCATCTCTGGATATTCAGGCGTTAACATGGTGAGGTGTGAAGTGGAGTTAGGATGTCTGCCTGTATTAAACTGTTCAGGATCGCGGTCCCAGAATGCACTGGGCTCTGCCGTCACAGCCGGCATCGCCATCACAGAGAACAAAGGGATTCGGATCGACCCGCGCAGCACTGAGGAGATCCTGGCTGATGAGCTGCCTGTCCCTGAAGCACCGGACGCCATGGAGAAGACTGCCATCAGGTCAAACACGCAGAAACAAGATGGCAGCTCACAGAAATCCCCAAAGAAACACTAAAGTGTGATCTGGCTCGTGTTTCTCTGGTTTGGTGGATCTGCTGTTCAGTATTTTGAAAAAAATGCTATTGTCATCTTTCTAAAGTACTCATAGTGACAATGATAACATTCTCGGATGTTAGCATCTTAACATTTACTAATTAGTAAAAAATACAAAGAATGAAAAACAGATAAGACGTAGAAATGCCATTCATTTTGCAAATATTCAATCATTAACCAAACTATCAAACAAATTGAAATTTTGATTTAAAGGTTACTTGTGTAAGATTAAAGGTGGAATATAATATAATCATAATTATATTCTCATTAGGTTATAATCAGCTGAAACCAAGAATCATTGTGTTGTCATTAAATGAGCCTTCATATCTACACAGGGAGCATGTCCTTATCTTCGCAATGTTGCACCGCCATGTTTTTACAGATGGGATAAACCAAACGCTGGTTCTAGACAGGCTCGGAGGGGAAGCCTCCCAGTAGGGCGTAGAAGTAGATAGTACAAGGTGTGTCACCGCCGGCTTCAATCACAGCCAATCAGATCATCTCTCCTCCTTTAAAGCCTCTGTGCTTCAGCGTGTTGTCAGTTTGTAATGAGTGAAGAAGCAGCAGACCGACACCATGCAGACTTTAACCAGGAGAAACCTGACATACTGGTCGGGAGGTTCAGACTCTGATCTCTGAAGTTATGGTGCTGCAGTCAACCTCCACTATGATGATGTTTAATCAGCTGTGAAGAAGGAACTAAAATGATAAATAAATCTGCACTGGTATCATGAGAACCGCTGTCAAGTGTAGGAAGAGGCTCAATGATAGAAGACAAAAACCTGCATCTTATAAACACCAAACACTGACATTAACTTAATGTCAAAGTGAACAAAGAACATTCATCAATACAGTGAAATCAGGAGCTGGAACCATGTTGAGGAGTGAACAGAAGTCAATTATTCACAGGAGCTCCCGATGCAACTCATTTATTAACAACACTGATGAAGAGCAATGTGCTCCAAACATGTTGTTGATGTTGTAGTGTTAATAAATAAAGTGATGTTGTGGTGTTAATAAGTGATGTTGTGTGTTAATAAATAAAGTGTTGTGTGTTAATAAATAAACTGATGTGTGTTAATAAATAAACTGATGTGTGTTAATAAATAAACTGATGTTGTGTGTTAATAAATAAACTGATGTGTGTTAACAAATAAACTGCATCGGGAGCTTTGAGTGTGAATAATTTACTTTCCAATCATGAATTAAATGAACTAAGCTGCTGTGTGTGAACTACTTTAACCTTTAGTGTGTAGATGACACAGTTTCACTCTGTGGTCTCACAGCTGCTAGATTACTAAACCTGATGAGATGAAAACACTTTTGAAATGTTTCCTCATTATGTGTCATTTAATTACAATTCATTTGTAGTTAACCTGAGTGTCTTTTATATTTCATGGCTGAGATCGGCTGCTGCAACTGACTGATTCACATCCAAACCGACAGGCGACAGTCAGCTCCATTTTATTTTATGTAAGTTGGATTAAATATGTAGAACATCCATCAAACCTGTTTGTTGGGTTCTGGATCTGTTCATGTATCTCTGCACACTGAAGGCATGATAATAACCTCCATCAGCTGACCTTTGACCTGGTCTGAGCTGGTGGAGGCACAGACACAAATTCACCTCAACGTTGACAACAAAATAACACTGAACCGGCGCATCTTAACGACACGACCGCTGTTGCACCATCCCGCCCATCTTGGCGCAGCCAGGTTCACCTTGTTCTAAAGAAATTGAAAAATATCACCCCAATATCTCACTGCACCTGGATTTGGTACGGAAATAGAGCATGTTTACCTCCAGACTAAAAATGTTGTGCACAGTTGTAGTATCCCACAAGCAAGCTGGATTTATACTTGACACAAGAGGTTGAGGGAAGTCCAGTCATTGACAGGATATGTTTTGATGAATAGTTCAGCTGCAGCTCACTGTAGCACGACATATCACACATGATCATGCTGTGTCGCGTGTTTTCCAGTCTTTTACTCACTATGACAGGTCTCAGCTAGCAGAAGAGCTGAAGATGTTGTGTTGAGGTGTGAAAAGCAGCAGACCTGTCAGCAGTTTTTAGCTTGTTTGATGTCTTTATTCTTTATTATTGCTTCTTGCACCAGAAACACCAGGGGGAAAAAAGCAGCCCGATGTGACCAATCACAGTGCTTGTTGTCTCCATGGAGACTTACTGTTCCTGCTTTAGCTCCAATAAATAGCCATAGTTTTGTGTATAAAAGTCCTTCACACAAAACTATGAATTAACCTTTAGCCACATTTTTGCAGTGTGAAATAACATTATATGCAAATATAAAATACAGTTTGTGCTGAGCGGTATAAAGGCTGCGGCCTTCACTGTAGGAGCATGAAAGTACCCACATTATGCAAGATATGCACCGGCTACTTTTTCAGCATCACTAATTTTGACAATATTGCTCAGATGAAAGAAGGCAGTCCAATAAACTTTGCTTTTTGTGTGAGTTAAATGACAATAATAAGTCCAAGGCTCCTCGCAGTACAAGTGGAGGCCAGCCAGAGTAACTGTAAAGTTAGCTGGACGGTTTCTGTGGTGTTTAGATCAACACCATCACTTTAGTTTTGCAACATGGTGGCTTCATGGAAGATGACCTGCGACCTATGTAGACATGAAGGGCTCATTCTGAGGTAAAAGAAAAACAACCATTCTTTGGTTGCAGATTGCGATGCCTGGTGAAGCTGCTTGAGAGGGGGGAAGCGTCTGTGGGGGACCTGAAGAAGAACCTGGAGTTTGCTGCCTCAGTTCTCGAGTCTCTTTGTGTTGAGGAAATCAGGCAAGAAGCTTTCAGCTTTTATCAAACCATACTTAACCACATGCAGTCATCTACCAAAGGTTTTAAACATACTGGGGGATTAAAACATTTTTAAAATGTAATTACATAGAATGTTGTTCACTGGTGGAACATTTTCCAGTTCCAGTCTGTGTGTTTGTGTGCATAGCAGCCTGCAGAAATGTACACTGTGTGAGTTATGGGATGTTGGGAATCTTCCTGCAGGCGGCTGGTGGATCCAGAAGATGAGCTGAGTGACATCCAGTCGGACTCTGTACCATTGGAAGTTCGTGATTGGCTGGCCTCCACTTTTACCCGGCAACGGGGCCTGATGATGCGCCGCAATGAAGACAAGCCACGCTTCCGCAGCATCGTCCATGCAGTGCAAGCTGGCATCTTCGTGGAGAGGTTTGTTCTGTTTGCAGCCAACAGATCACCAGGCCAGTTATATAGACCGCTAACTCAAACAGCTGTATACACTCAAGTTACACGTGTTTGTACAAAACATTTCAGAAAGTCAGATACAGGATATAACTAAATTGCTTTTGCCTTGTGAGTCAGTATTATTTCTCCTTAGGTTTGGTTCATAGTTTTCAAAAACAGCATATTTCACATTTGCAAAAATACATGCAATTGTGGCAGCGCCCCAAGTTAACAGTTACACTAACCCTTTTAATTCTCTTTAAATAACATTTGATAAGCACCAACTGTTAAAAATCCCATAAATGAAAGGGATTGTAGAGACTTACAACCAACAGTTGCATCCTTCATTTAAAAACAGGAGAGGAGATGGTGGCTTGAATTTGCTTCTAAGAACTTTTTTGAGATAAATTTCCCACCAAAAACTCAGGTCTATTGTGTTCCATACAGTAATACATAATAAGAATGACAGCAGCACATTATGATCTCAGATTGAATTCGACTTCATTTTGTTTTTGGTGCCAAGTGTCTTTTGAGATGTGATTTTGTTCCGGTGTTTTGACATTTTTATTGTTTTATTTGATTATTATTTTCATTTTTATTATATAAGAATTAGTAATAGAAAAGACAGAAGATACTTAATATTTAGTGGTGCATTCAGTGTGTTGGAACGTTCTTTTTTTTTTACATTTGGCAGTGGTATTTCTCCATGTGTGTTATTTCTCTGGGACAGGATGTACAGACGAACCTCCAACATGGCTGGTCTCAGTTATCCTCCAAATGTCATCGCTGTGCTCAAGGTATGGATGTGAGGGTCTGTTTGGTTCTGTGGTGGAAAGAAGACTGGAATGGATTCATATATAGTTATATGAGAAAACATCTTTCATCCTTTCACAGTCTGCAAATTCCCTAACCAGCATTTTACAGTTATTCAGTACATGTGCCTGCTTTTAAAGTCTTCATTTATTTACTTCAATTTTACATATAGGCTTCAAAATCATGGGCGGCCCAGTGGTTAGCATTGTTGCCTCACAGTGAAAAGGTTCTGGGTTTGAATCCGGGCCTTCCTGTGTGAGTCTGCAGGTTCTCCATGTGCCTGCGTGGGTTCTCTCGGTTCTCCAGCTTCCTCCCACCATCCAGAAACATGAACCTCAGGTTAACTGCTGGTTCTACAAATGTCCCTGAGGTGTGAATGAGAGCGTGAACGGTCTTTGTTTCCGTCTGTCTCTATGTGGCCCTGTGATGGACTGGTGACCTGTCCAGGTGAACCCCACCTTCACCCAATATGAGCTGGGATAGCCCCCCCCCCCCCCCGTGACCCTGCTCAGGATAAAGTGGATATAGATGATGGATGGCTTCAAATCGTAACATACATGCTGCAATCCAAAAGTTTATAGATGGTTCCTGTTGTGCACAAACAGAGCTCAGAACAGTGAGAGTTCAAAGACCAGCTGGATGCAACTTTTTCAAAGTTATGTTGCTTGATCAACATCAGCACCAGTTCCATGCGTTTTTGTGACCACTGGTACTCTTGCATGATTTCACATGGACCTGAAACTTCAGCGATGTTGTGCTCCTGACTGAACACAAAACTGGTCTCAGTTGCCGATTTCCTGTGTTTGACACATAATTTGATGTGTGGTCTCTCTGGAGTCTTTGGTGACAAAAGTTCACGTATCAGTAGTCATAAAAACGCATGTAAGAGGTGCTGATGTTGATGAAGCGATGTAACTTGAAGTTATGAAAGTTAATGTTTTCCCCTGCTCCATGATCATGGGCATTAGAAACAGTCTCAAAATCTCTTGATTACAACTCATAAATCATCTCATAGCACTTGACATCGTATAATCCAGACCTTACTAAGAGGAGAAAGGCACTCGTGGAGTGCAGACCTCCGCAAAGGCCAATAGTCAACTCATCTATAACATGCAAATCTGAAACGACAACCTCTATGACCTTTATGAAACCACTTCTCCACAGCAGTGTACTGGCCATTGGGACTGCTGATGCTGTTTGTCTGTCCTATCTGTGTGCCTGTCATTCAGGGTGTGCATGAAAACATGCTGCATCCCAGTGAATAAATGCAGGACTGTATTTTCATATCACAATCTGCAACTGCAGATAACAGGTGTCAGGGTACCATTGTGATGTGGAGTCCTTGTATTTCTTAGAATGGCCTATGTTTTGTAACTGTTCAACTTTACCAGCATCTACTGGATTTCAAGATGCATGACATGTAGTAGACAATGTCCTCTGTCACAATGTTCATGAAAGTGAAAACTGATTTGTGGATCCACCAAGTTTTATGAAAATCAGTGCTGTTAGTTTTTTTGTATTTCTGCCAATAAACAGACAAATAAACGACCTTCACCACAGAGGTAAGGACAGGTCAGAGGCGGAAATACGATCTACAGTGGAGGGATGGAAATAGTTGAGGTTTTTGAACAATAGGTTATGATGAAGTTAAGGGTTGAATGGAGACTGTAGATGGGGAATGACTTGTAGAAAAAAAAAAAAAAAAAGGTACACTAGGACTGCACAGATGCCCTGAACTGCATGCAATATTAAAACTAGTTTGTATGTATCTGTTCTAGCATGCGGACATGTGGTCTTTTGATGTGTTTGCACTGAATGAGGCCAGTGGAGACCACGCTCTGAAATTTGTCTTCTATGAGCTGTTCACCAGATATGACCTAATCAATCGTTTCAAGGTAAGATGAAACAAAACTTCACCTGTCACTGTTATCTGACTTTAAAAGAGATGTTCTAACACCACAATGAATGGTCTGTTCATTTTAATCCAGCAGTGTCATAGGAATGCAGTTTCCTTTTGCAACAATATGCAGAGAGGAAAATCAAGTTTGCAAATGACTTAATTTTCATGGCCTACAAAAGCATTGTTTTGGACTACACAATAGAATAATGCACTTATGTAATTATACATAAGGTGACAAATTCTGGCTAACTTAGATTAATGCAGCAGTATCTGTCATCCATCATGCTTCTCTGTTGTGTTGTTTGGATGTCAGGTCCCCATCGCTGCACTCTTATCATTTGTGGATTCGTTGGAAGTGGGCTACAGCAAACACAAGAACCCCTACCACAACCTGATGCATGCTGCTGATGTCACACAGACCATCCATTACCTGCTGCTCAAGACCGGCATGGTGGTAAGGCTTGTGTTGTGTTCATGCTAATTTGAAATGCAGTCACTCATTGCATTCTGTCATCCAGTTTAGTCACCTGACCTGCTCTGCAGTCCATCTCATCCCAAACCATCTCAACAGTGTTAGGGAGGTGATTGTTGAGGCCAGGTCATCTGAGGCAACACTCCGTCACTCTGCGTCTTTGTCAGACAGGTCTTACATATCCTGGATGTGTGTTTTGGATCATTGGGCCTCATATTTTGTGTCTTTTGTGGTTGTTTTTTTTCTCTCTCTCAGCATTGGCTAACTGAATTGGAGATCTTTGCCATAATTTTTGCAGCTGCCATTCACGACTATGAACATACAGGGACCACCAACAACTTCCATATTCAGACCAGGTAATTTCCACCCGGCAACATTGAAATAATTGTAAATTCTGAGCACAGGTTAAAATAAGGTTTCAAGTTGAAAATACTTCTGCACATTAATGAATAAAATGAAGTACACAAAACACATTTGACCCGTTAATCCCTTTTTTTTTTTTTAGAAATTTCCACCTGCAAAAAACAAAGTTAGTCAGTGTTAACTGTAAAACCAAAATGAACAAGTTTGGGCCCTAATGATCACGCAATCAAAACATTTTAAGAGTATTCCTGTTGTGCATATAGCACAGTAATGTGCATGAAGCAGGATCAAACAATAATATTCATGAGGAAATATTCCAAGTTACATCGCTTGATCAGCATCAGCCGCTGAGTCCCACACGTTTTTGTGATTTCTGGTCTGATTTCTCCGCACGTCAAAGTTTGGTAGAACTCTGTAAACGGTCAACAGGGACTCTTGAAAGTCTTCAGAAAGTCTACGGTGATGAAGCAATGTGCTGAGCGAAGTGCTCTGATGACATCACGTTTCAAAAGGGGCGGAGCTTCACCATCCGAGACCGAAGAAGGATCGTCAGGTCAGGAGACACCAGGTGGGTTTTCTTTGTGTCACCGTGAACTCGTCCCCCAGAGTCAGACTGTCAACACCGAGTTCCACCGGGACCTTCTGAGACATCTGAGAAAAAAACATTTGCTACAAACCACCACAAGTGTGGCGCCATGGCAACATACCAGCTAACAGCGGGTTGGAAACAGCTGAGTTTCTCACTCCTACTCAACGCTTCAGGTCCATAATGAAATCATAAATGTTCACGTACCAGTGGTTACAAAAACTTGTGGATCTCAGACGTAACTCAGAATACTTTCTCACCAGAGTTATTGCTTCCCCTGCTTCAAACGCATTACTGTGCTGTGCACCGTTCGTGCGCTACAGGAACAGTCTCAGAGGTTTTTGATTGCACCTTATAGAAAGTTTAATAAGTGTAGATTAAGACTCAAGAAATCATGCACAACAAATACTACATCCTCTTTAGTCATAGTGCTTCTAGCCTCCTCAGTAAACATGCAATCCTTGGTAACCTTTGAAAAAAATGATGGCAGTGGCATTTTCTTAACATTAACCTTGTCCTGTTACAGGGACCTCACGGTGGAAGGGCTTTTACATGAATTGTATTTTCAGCCATTTTAATGATGAATGAGGCTCTATGTGATTTGCAGGTCCGACACAGCTTTGCTGTACAATGACCGGGCCGTTCTGGAGAACCACCATGTCAGCGCTGCCTATCGCCTTCTGCAAGATGGCGAGGAAATGAATATCCTCTCTAATCTTTCCAAAGACGATTGGAGGTGAGAGGTGACCGTGATCATATTTTAGGTTTGTGGGGCTAAAGGACTTTGAAACAACACAAACAACATGAACAACATGAACAACACAAACATGAACAACACAAACAACATGAACAACACAAACATGAACAACACAAACAACATGAACAACACAAACAACATGAACAACATGAACAACAACAACACAAACAACACAAACAACATGAACAACACAAAAACATGAACAACACAAACAACATGAACAACACAAACATGAACAACACAAACAACATGAACAACACAAACATGAACAACACAAACAACATGAACAGCACAAAAACATGAACAACACAAACATGAACAACACAAACAACATGAACAACACAAACATGAACAACACAAACAACATGAACAACACAAACATGAACAACACAAACAACATGAACAACACAAACATGAACAACACAAACAACATGAACAACACAAAAACATGACACAACACAAACAAACAACATGAACAACACAAACAACATGAACAACACAAACAACATGAACAACACAAACAACATGAACAACATGAACAACACAAACAACATGAAAACATGAACATGAACACAAACAACATGAACAACACAAACAACATGAACAACACAAACATGAACAACACAAACAACATGAACAACACAAACAACATGAACAACACAAACAACATGAACAACACAAACAACATGAACAACACAAACAACATGAACAACACAAACATGAACAACACAAAAAACATGAACAAATGAACAACACAAACAACATGAACAACACAAACAAAATGAAACAACAACATGAACAACACAAACATGAACAACATGAAACACAAACAACATGAACAACAAACAACATGAACAACAAACAACATGAACAACACATGAAAAAACATGAACAACACAAACAACATGAACAACACAAACAACATGAACAACACAAACAACATGAACAACACAAACAACATGAACAACACAAACAACATGAACAACACAAACAACATGAACAACACAAACAACATGAACAACACAAACAACATGAACAACACAAACAACATGAACAACACAAACAACATGAACAACACAAACAACATGAACAACACAAACAACATGAACAACACAAACAACATGAACAACACAAACAACATGAACAACACAAACAACATGAACAACACAAACATGATGAACAAACAAACAACATGAACAACACAAACAACATGAACAACACAAACAACATGAACAACACAAACAACATGAACAACACAAACAACATGAACAACACAAACAACATGAACAACACAAACAACATGAACAACACAAACATGAACAACACAAACAACATGAACAACACAAACAACATGAACAACACAAACAACACAACATGAACAACACAAACAACATGAACAACACAAACAACATGAACAACACAAACAACATGAACAACACAAACAACATGAACAACACAAACAACATGAACAACACAAACAACATGAACAACACAAACAACATGAACAACACAAACAACATGAACAACACAACATGAACAACACAAACAACATGAACAACACAAACAACATGAACAACACAAACAACATGAACAACACAAACAACATGAACAACACAAACAACACACAACAACAAACAACATGAACAACACAAACAACATGAACAACACAAACAACATGAACAACACAAACAACATGAACAACACAAACAACATGAACAACACAAACAACATGAACAACAAACAACATGAACAACACAAACATGAACAACACAAACATGAACAACACAAACAACATGAACAGCACAAACAACATGAACAACATGAACAAACAAACATGAACAACACAAACAACATGAACAACACAAACAACAACACAAAACACACATGAACAACATGAACACACAAACAACATGAACAACACAAAAACATGAACAACACAAACAACATGAACAACAACATGAACAACACAAACAACATGACAAACAAATGAACAACACAAACATGAACAACACAAACAACATGAACAACACAAACAACACACAAACAAACAAACAAACATGAACAACACAAACAACATGAACAACACAAACAACATGAACAACACAAACAACATGAACAACACAAACAACATGAACAACACAACAACATGAACAACATGAACAACACAAACAACATGAACAACACAAACAACATGAACAACACAAACAACATGAACAACACAAACATGAACAACACAAACAACATGAACAACACAAACAACATGAACAACACAAACAACATGAACAACACAAACAACATGAACAACACAAACAAACATGAACAACACAAACAACATGAACAACACAAACAACACAAACATGAAACAAACATGAACAACAACATGAACAACACAAACAACACAACATGAACAACACAAACAACATGAACAACACAAACAACATGAACAACACAAACAACATGATCAACACAAACAACACAAACAACACAAACAACATGAACAACACAAACAACATGAACAACACAAAAACAAACAACACAAACAACAACACAAACAACATGAACAACACAAACAACATGACACAACATGAACAACACAAACAACATGAACAACACAAACAACACAAACAACATGAACAACACAAACAACATGAACACAAACAACATGAACAACACAAACAACATGAACAACACAAACAACATGAACAACACAAACATGAACAACACAAACAACATGAACAACACAAACAACATGAACAACACAAACAACATGAACAAACATGAACAAAACATGAACAACACAAACAACATGAACAACACAAACAACATGAACAACACAAACAACATGAACAACACAAACAACATGAACAACACTATATATAACTATATAACATGAACAACACAAAATCTATATATATACGTATCTAACTCTCTATATATATATATATATATACGTATCTAACTCTCTCTCTCTCTCTATATATATATATATATATATATATATATATATATATATATATATATATACATATATAAATCTCTATCTATATATATATATCTATATATACGTATCTAACTCTCTATCTATATATATATATATCTATATATATACGTATCTAACTCTCTCTATATATATATATCTATATATATATATCTAACTCTCTATCTATATATATATATCTATATATATACGTATCTAACTCTCTCTATATATATCTATATATATACGTATCTAACTCTCTATCTATATATATATATATATATATATATATAACTCTCTATCTATATCTATATATATATATATATATATATATATACATATATATATACTCTCTATCTATATATATATATCTATATATATACGTATCTAACTCTCTATCTATATATATATCTATATATATATACGTATCTAAATATATATCTATATATATATACGTATCTAAATCTCTATCTATATATATATCTATATATATATACGTATCTAACTCTCTATCTAAATATATATCTATATATATACGTATCTAACTCTCTATCTATATATATCTATATATATACGTATCTAACTCTCTATCTATATATATATCTATATATATACGTATCTAACTCTCTATCTATATATATATATCTATATATATACGTATCTAACTCTCTATCTATATATATCTATATATATACGTATCTAACTCTCTATCTATATATATCTATATATATACGTATCTAAATCTCTATCTATATATATCTATATATATACGTATCTAAATCTCTCCACTTCTTCTCATCTCAAGTTAAAACTCACGTTTGCTCTTCTTGAACAATTCTGCTGTTAAATCTTTGACCAACGTTCACTAACTTGGTGTTTTGCTGCTGCTAGCTTAGCAGTTAGCAACGTCTTCCCTCTCTCCCTCCTCCTCTTCTGGTTTTTCCTGCTGTGTGACATGTTTAGTTACAACCCTGTCTCCTTAATGAGGAGGAGGAGGAGGAGGAGGAGGAGGAGGAGGAGGAGGAGGAGGAGGAGGAGGGAGGAGGAGTGTCGGTAGGGCTCTGGAGGGTCATAGAGTTAGAATCACTGCTGTGCACCATGCTACACAACCAGGTGGCAGTAGGACCTTCTCAGGGAGGAGGAGGAGGAGGAGGGAGGGGGTGGACAGCTGTCCAGGATACAGGTTTAGTTAGCCGGTCCCCCGCAGCACCCGAACAGCCGGGCGGCCGGGGGACAGTACGAAGGAGACATCGTCCCAAGAAGTAGCCCACGGTTCACCACCGACCTTCAACTGATGTTCCACATTCTGTGAAACACCTGCTGAGAAACCAACTCTGGTTATTGGAGACTCTATTTAACATGAAGTTAGTGAAACCAGGGGACAGAGACAGATGTCTTCCAGGGGCCAGAGACAGATGTCTTCCAGGGGCCAGAGACAGATGTCTTCCAGGGGACAGAGACAGATGTCTTCCAGGAGCCAGAGTCAGATGTCTTCCCAGGGCCAGAGTCAGATGTCTTCCAGGGGCCAGAGTCAGATGTCTTCCAAGGGACAGAGACAGATGTCTTCCAAGGGACAGAGACAGATGTCTTCCAGGGGCCAGAGTCAGACGTCTTCCAGGGGCCAGAGTCGGATGTCTTCCCGGGGCCAGAGACAGATGTCTTCCCGGGGACATAGTCAGATGTCTTCCCGGGGCCAGAGTCAGATGTCTTCCAGGGGACAGAGTCAGATGTCTTCCCGGGGACAGAGTCAGATGTCTTCCCGGGGACAGAGTCAGATGTCTTCCCGGGGACAAAGCGGGCGACATTGAATCAAACCTGAAACTGCTGACTAAGGCTAATCATAAATCCAGTCAGATTGTTATTAACGTCGGCAGTAACGACACCCGGTTACACCAGTCGGAGGTCACTAAAGTTAATGTTGAATCGGTGTCCAACTTTTGAAAAACAACGTGGGACTCTGTAGTTTTCTCTGGACTCCTTCCCAACCGGACCAGTGATGATATGTTTAGCCGTACGTCTTCACTTCACCGCTGGTTGTCGAGGTGATGTCCTGCTAACAACGTGGGCTTCATTAACAACTGGAATACTTTCTGGGGGAAACCTGGTCTGATCCGGAGAGACGGCATCCATCCTACTTTGGATGGTGCAGCTCTTCTTTCTAGAAACATGGCCGTGTCTCTTAACAGCCCTAAAACCTGACATCCAGGGTTGAGGCCAGGACGCAGAGCTGCAGTCTTACAGCTCCTCTGCAGCTTCTTTAGAGCTGTCACTCACCCAAAACCTTCAACATCCTGTAGAGGTTGTGTCTGTACCCAGACCACCGATATTTAAACAACTCAAGAAAAGATCTGTCAATAAAAATGGAATAAAAATGGATCCTACCAAATTAATGGATCAAAAAAATCTGACAATTAAAAGCGGATTATTAAATATGAGATCTCTCTGGTCTAAATCTCTGTTAGTAAATGACTTGATAACTGATCATCAGATTGATTTACTCTGTCTCACAGAGACCTGGCTGCAACAGGAAGAATATGTTAGGATTAATGAAGCAACTCCTCCCAGTCATATTCATTATCATATTCCTAGAGATTCAGGAGGAGGAGGAGGAGGAAGAGGAGGACGAGGAGGAGGAGCAGGAGGAGGAGGAGGAGGAGGAGGAGGAGGAGGAGTGGCAGCAATCTTCCACTCAAGTTTATCAATTAATCCAAAGCCTAAACTTAGTTCTAAATCATTTGAGAGTCTGACTCTTAGTCTCTCACCCAAACTGGAAAGCAGAGAAACAGATTGTATTGTTGTTGTTTATCTCCCACCTGGTCCTTATTCAGAGTTTCTAACTGAATTCTGACTTTTGATCAGATTTAGTGCTGAGTTCAGATAAAGTGATGATAGTGGGAGACTTTAACATTCATGTTGACGTGGACAACGACAGCCTCAGTTCTACTTTCAGCTCATTATTAGATTCTATAGGCTTTTATCAGAATGTAAATAAACCCCGTTACCATGGTAACCACACCCTCCATCTGGTTCTGTCGTATGGGATGGAAACTGAAAATGTAATAGTATTTCCTCAAAACCCTGTTTTGTCGGACCACTTCTTCTTAACATCTGAAGTTCCAATAATGGACGACACAGCATGTGGGAATAAATCCCACTACAGTAGATGTCTGTCAGATGATGCCGTGGCCAAGTTTAAGGAAGCAGTTACATGTTTATCCTCTTCGATGCCGTGTGTTAAAGCAGTGGAAGACATCTACGTTGATCTTAGTCCCACACAAGTGGATCATCTGGTAGAAAACACTGCAGTATCTCTGCTACAACTCTAGATGATGTCGCCCCTCTGAAGAAGAGAGTCATGAACCAAAGGAAGTTGTCTCCATGGTACAACTCAGAACTACGCTCTGCTAGGCAGCGACTAGAAAGATGGAAAGGAAATGGAGTTCCACTAATTTAGAAGAATTTCACCTGCCTGGAAGGAGAGTCTAATATTATATAAGAAAGCTCTTCGTAAGGCCAGAACTTTATATTATTCATCATTAATAGAGGACAACAAGAACAACCCCAGGTTTCTTTTCATCACTGTAGCAGGCTGACAAAGAGTCCCAGTTCTGTTGAGCCCTCTATTCCTTCAGCTCTCAGCAGTAATGACTTCATTAACTTCTTTACTAATAAAATTCTTACTATCAGGGAGAGAATCGGGCCGACCCTTCCTGACACCATCACTGATGTGTTGCTAAGCAACAGCAGCCCTGAAAGCAACTGTAGGACCAGATGTAAACTTGGAACATTTCTCTCCTGTTGAGCTCTCTGAGTTAACTAGAATTATTTATTTTTTACTGTTACTGTTACTGAAAAATTGAAAAATAAAGGTATTGTGATCTCATCTGCATCGTCACGAACAATTTATGCTTCTCTTCAGAGATTACCGGTCTTAAAAGAATCATTTGAGCTGCAGATTTGGTCAGAAGTCCACGTCTGGACAGTTGTGTGATGAGTACTGACCGTGGCGCCTAGGTGACTGACTGGACTGTGTTTGCAGGATTGATAAACCAAAGGCCTTATCGCTGCTGCTGCACACCGCTGACATCAGCCACCCGGCCAAATGCTGGCACCTCCACCAGCGCTGGACTATATCCCTGCTGGAGGAGTTCTTCAGACAGGTACTCCCCATTAAAGTCAACAGCTTCCTGCTTTACTGTCAACTATTTATACTGACAAATATCAACAAGCATACAAAGTGTCACTTTGTATAACCCCATTTTCTTTTGTTGTATATTGATGATGTTGGATATCTTTGAGACATATATACTGTTGACTGTGTTTTCAGGGCGATCGAGAAGCAGAGCTGGGTCTCCCTTTCTCTCCTCTCTGTGACCGTAAATCCACCATGGTGGCCCAGTCCCAAATAGGTAAGTTACAGGAACACAACTAATGCTCAGTAGTATGGGACTTAGTGGGTTTCAGTAAAGTACAGTGGATTCAAAATGTATTCAACCCCCTTTACCTTTTGGACATTGTGTTTTAAGCTTGGATAAAATTGTTCATGTCTGTGAAATGAGATCTCAAAAATTTAAATAGTTCACAGCTGTATGATAAACAAGAACATTGATGGACACGGTCTCAGATGGTTTGTCTTCTGAATCCATCCATTGATTTTGAAGTAGAACCAGCAGAAGATTCATGCTCGTTGTTAGTCTGCAATATTGTCTGTTCTCTGCAGGATTCATTGACTTCATTGTGGAGCCAACATTCACTGTGCTGACAGAAATGATTGAGAAGATTGTGAAACCACTCATTGAGGAGGCATCGAGCTCTGGACTGGCCGGCTGCAGACAATCCAGGTGACCTTCAGACGACCTTCATTCTGTCACACTCCTGACGCTCATGTTGTGTTTCAATCTGAATGTATGTACACAGTACTACAAACTTTTATACCTTTTTTCCTGCCTTGGCAGCTTCAGTGCATATTGCTGATTTTTTTTTTTTTGCACATTATATATATATATATATATTTCCCATTCTTGCACATTTAGAGAGAGATTTAAACATTTTATTGCTTCAGTTTTACTTTTCACAGCAAACATGTTGACCTGTAAAATTGTAAAAGCAGAAATGAGTCATCTTTCAGAAATGTACTTCTATAGGATGTGTCACACTTTGTTCAGAGATAACAGGAATGAGGACAGGCAGGATGAAAGAAGATAGACACTGGTGTCCATAGCAGACCAACAGAAGGCCAACCAGCCAGAGACACAGCAGGTTTACACTGTGGACGGGCTGGTTGGGAAACTTGTAACAGAAGAGGGCAGACAGGTTACTGGGGGCAAAATGGAAGTCCAAGGACATCTATTGGATGGATGGTGTGAGGCAGGAGGCACAAGTACACCATCCATCCATTATCCATTTCAGCCACTTCATCCTGAAGTGTGTCAGAGTCTGTGGAGTCGGTCCCAGCTGGGCGAAGACTGGACATCCTGGATGGGTCATCAGTCCATCACAGGGCCAACACAGAAAGAGTTTAGAGTTTAGAATCACCGGTCCACCAAACATGGATGTCTTTGGACTGTGGGAGGAACCACTGCACCACTCAGCTGCTCACAATGAATACAGAACAGGGCTCAGACTGAGAACCAGATCCAGGAACTAGTTCACCTCAATAAAATGCTTTTATGAAAAGCCAAAACGTCTGCTGTGCAAAATGACTATTAAAACTCTCATGTTGTCAGAGTATCCTTGATGTTTCTCTCATGATGTCTGGGGACGTCTGTCATTAACATTCAGTTTTGTAGTACCCCTTTGTACACTAGGGGGCGGTAATGAGTCCCTGTGACTGATAGTGTTGGTTTGCTTGGTTTTGTTTCAACATGGAGTGAAGGGAAGAATCAGGTCACACAATCTGATGGGGGACCGATTTTAGTGTAACACTGGCTCTCAGAGTTTCTGCACATATTTATGGGTCCAAGCAGCAAACCTGTGCAGGTACTTTCATTTCCGTGTGACCGTTAATGACTGTCACATCACGGATCCTCACCTGCTCCACCTTTGGACCAGCTGCTGCTCAGGTGCTTGACATAACTCGAGCATTATATTCTGTCTACAGCATCAACAGCATTTGTGGCAGTGACAGAAAGAACTCTGTAAAGAGCTCGGAGGGCAGCTGCTCTTTGACCTCGGTGGACTTCAACAGCTTCAAGGGCACCTGGCACCAGGAGATTCACCACAACCGGGAGACCTGGAAGAACCAGGCAGCCAAAGGTAGCCACCACGACATCTGTCCACATCTGTCCACATCTGTCCATCTCACCCTTACATCAGTCTTTAGACGGTTCTGTCCAACGACAGACCGCGTTCCATATCATCAGCCCCAGATCTGAGAACCAGGATGGACATCAGCTGTTCGTACTCGTCCTCAGACCTTCTATGTGGATACTGAATCGTTTCCTCAAAGTCCAAACACGTTCAACCTGCTATGATTTCCAACACCTGAAATACTGCAGATTTAATGAGCAGGTGAACTGACCAGTGGTTCTTTATTCATTTGGTTTCAGTGAAAGTACGAATATAAGTCAGTGTTATAACGTGTGTGTGTGTGTATGTTTGTGTGTGTGTGTGTGTGTGTGTGTGTGTGTGTGTGTGTGTGTGTGTGTGTGTGTGTGTGTGTGTGTGTGTGTGTGTGTGTGTGTGTGTGTGTGTGTGTGTGTGTGTGTGTGTGTGTGTGTGTGTGTGTTGGTAGATCTGGAGCAAAAGAAGGAGGCAGAGGAGGGAGGTCATGAAGACAAGGTGACAAAAGAAGCTCGGGAGTCCAGCAGAACTGTTGTCGGTGGCAACGCAGGCCAGGAGAAGAGGAACAAAGATGTGGAGGAACAAGAGGAGGACAAGAAGCAGAGAGAACGACAGAAAGAGGAGGAAGGAGACAATAAACCAGACGAGTCTGCAGGCCGAAAGAAGACATGTGACGGCCGCACAGTGAAGCAGCAGCTTCACTATCAGAACGGTACGAAGCTGTTTTAACCTCAGACTGTTTCTAAAAGAGTTCGTAGCTTCAGGTCTGAAAAATGGTTCTGATCCAGAAGTGTCTTCAGCTACAATACCAGCGAGTGCCACTAGAGGTCGGCTCCAAAAAGCCTCCAGCTCCATAGACTCCCATTCAACTTCTCTCATCAAATCCAAAGTGAATAAAATGTGTCCATCAGTTATCTCGGTGTTGTTAGCTAAAGTCACTCCTTCTTCTTAGTTTTCTGGAGGTCCATCTGAAAATAATCCCTCATTCATTAGAAAAGAAGATTCAAGAAGACCTGTTTTTGGGGGCGTGTCTGTTTGATTGACAGGTCTGTGGCGCAGTCAGGTTACAGCTATCGGTGGGCGGGACGTAGTATTGTCAGGTTTCCGATCAGGTCGGTCAGATCCACCTCTGGCTCCTCCCCCAGCTCATCCAAATATGGTCACTTCCTGCTCCAAACCGCTCCGAACTATCAAGATGGTGACGGACAGAATCTGAACTGGAGGATTCATAACGTTCACAAACCAACGATGACATCACTGATGGTTGATGACATCACTGATAGTTGATGACATCACTGATGGATGATGATTGATTTACTAGTTATTCTGGAAATTCACGAGTCAGAGGAGTCACATCTAGAATGTTGTATATTACATGTATAGTTCATGTTTATTAAATGTATATTACATGTATATTTAATGTATATTTAACGTATATTTAAGGTATATTTAATGTATATTAAATGTATATTTAATGTATATTTCATGTATTTTAAATGTACATTTGATGTATATTAAATTTTAATTTAAGGTATATTTAATGTATATTTAATGTATTTTAAATGTACATTTCATGTATATTTAATGCATATTGAATGTATATTAAATATATATTTAATGTATATTAAATGTATATTAAATATAGATTAAATTTATATTAAAAAATATATCAAATGTATATTTAATGTATATTAAAAATATATTAATTTTTTTAATGTATTTTAAATGTACATTTGATGTATATTTAATGCATATTGAATGTATATTAAATATATATTAAATGTATATTAAATGTATATTTAATGTATATTAAATATAGATTAAATGTATATTAAAATTATATTAAATGTTTTTGTAATGTATATTAAATGTATATTACAGTCCTTGGTGTGATTGAACAGGAGGAAACAGGATGTCGAACTTCAGTAGAAGCTACATGAGCTGTTAGAAGTGGTCCTGGTTCGATTCAGACTTGAACGTGACTCCACACTGATGTGACCGTGGTTTGTCTCTGCAGACCTTCAGCCCGACTGCCCTCAGATCCATTACTGCAAGACTCCCAGCTACTGCGCCAGCTCCCACCGGCTCGTCAGGTCAAAGGTCACCGACGTGCGGCCCATTGATGCCAGAGCGAGAGCCAGGAGACTCCAGAGCATCTCTCTGCGTCGCCGAAAGTGACCTGAGACGCTCCATAAATCCCATAATGAGTCTGTTTATACTTGTATATAGCAGCTGATCTCTCACATCATCATCACCATCATCATCATCATCACCATCATCATCATCATCATCATCATCATCATCATCATCATCATCATCGCCCTGTCAACACTAATTTAACTCCTCGTTTCTGCAAAAATCAGTGACATTTTTCTCAAAGGCTTTTTTATAATGATTTAGTTTTGTTTAATTTAAAGGTTCACTGATGAACGCTGAGTTGTTTTATGATTGAACTGTTCTTGGACCTGTAATCAGGACAGATCTCTGCATACAGCGCCACCTGCTGGTGCTGTTCATCGATGCACAGTTAATAAAGGATGTCCAGAAAGGTCTTCACGTGTTTTCTCCTCTTCTAAATCTTCTTCACGTGTTTTCTCCTCTTCTTCAAGTGTTTTCTCCTCTTCTTCAAGTGTTTCTCCTCTTCTTCAAGTGTTTTCTCCTCTTCTTCACGTGTTTTCTCCTCTTCTTCAAGTGTTTTCTCCTCTTCTTCACGTGTTTTATCCTCTTCTTCACGTGTTTCTCCTCTTTTTCACGTGTTTTCTCCTTTTCTTTACGTGTTTTATCCTCTTCTTCACGTGTTTTCTCCTCCCAAGAAGGGATGGACGGGAGGAGGAGTCAGTGGACGGTGGATAAGGGATGGACGGGAGGAGGAGTCAGTGGATGGTGTATAAGGGATGGACAGGAGGAGGAGTTAGTGGACGGTGTATAAGGGATGGACGGGAGGAGGAATTAGTGGATGGTGTATAAAGGATGGACGGGAGGAGGAGTTAGTGGACGGTGTATAAGGGATGGACGGGAGGAGGAGTTAGTGGACGGTTTATAAAGGGTGGACGGGAGGAGGAGTACAGGGCAGTAGTGGAGGACTTTGTGGAGTGGGCTGGTAGAAATCACCTCCTTCTGAACGTGGCCAAGACCAGAGAGATGGTGGTCGATTTCAGGAGGAAGACGACGGCTCCACAACCGCTGAGAGTTCTGGGAGAGGAGGTGGACATGGTTGAGGAGTACAAGTACCTGGTGTCTCCATGACAACAGACTGAACTGGAAGACCAAGTAATAATCTATCTATCTATCTATCTATCTATCTATCTATCTATCTATCTATCTATCTATCTATCTATCTATCTATCTATCTATCTATCTATCTATCTATCTATCTATCTATCTATCTATCTATCTATCTATCTATCTATCTATCTATCTATCTATCTATCTATCTATCTATCTATCTATCTATCTATCTATCTATCTATCTATCTATCTATCTATCTATCTATCTATCTATCTATCTATCTATCTATCTATCTATCTATCTATATTCTTCAGGTGTTTCTCCTCCATGTGTTTTCTGCTCTATGTTGAGGTGCAGTAACCATAAACCACCAGCAGGGCGCTTACTAGTCCATCTTTAAATCCCTGTGAAGCGTTCACAGAGACATCTGAAATAATAACCTTTATGCAGACACTATTTTCTATTTGTTGACTGGAATGAATAAATAAACTGTGACCTCCTTCTGCTGCCGTCATTATTAATGAGACTTCAGAAGACATTATTGCATTTCAATTACAATCATTGTCTGATTTCTTTGTTGGATTGCAGTGAAGGAGAAGAAAGGAGCTGCAGCCGTTTGAAAATGAATCACAGCAACATTTAATAAGACTGTGGACAGAAAACAACCAAACTAAGTTGAATGAAGGTTTAATCGGTGGCGTCGCTCTCCTCTTCCTCCCGGTGGACCATCTGCTGCTGCGCCTTCAACAGCCTGGTGCCTGGAGAGGAAAACGGGTCAGAACCGCTGTTCAACAGCAGCTCAGCGAGGACAAAACACAAATATATACTTTCATACGAGATCAAGTTTGACTTGGACACCAGCTGACATCATTAACAAGAAATGTGACGGATCAAGAAACAGAAGAGAAACCATCACAAACAAATTGAGTTCAATTTATTCTGGCTGACTTTAATTCTGTGTTTGTTTTGACAGGATATATTTGAGTCCTTCTTCTTTCTCATCATTAGTTGTGGCTCGTTCTGTCGGAGGTTCAGAAGGATGTCGGATCAGAACTTATTCCGAAGTTCATCAGCTGAAGAGGGAACGTTTGTGAGCTCATGTCACGTCTGAAGTTCACAGTGAAACCCATCGGATCCGATCCGGGTCCGACCCGTTCCTGAGATGTTCTGCTGAAGGAACGATGTAGAACACAGATACCAGAAACCAAATGTGAATCAGAGCTCTGGTTCTGTTCCTGTGTTTAAACCTGCTGGTTTGGATGCTGTGATTTTACTGTTTCTCTTCCACACAGCAACGATGATGTGACATCACCGTGACATCACGGTCACCGTGACATCATCGTGACGTCACCGTGACGTCACCGCACCACTACAGGACTGACCAACGGCCACAACCACAACACCAGAGCTGCTCCCAGCATCGCTGAGGAGGTCAAAGGTCACAGAGGACGTCTGACACCAGAGACCATCAGAGTTCAACCTCCTCTTCAGGTAAAGACGGACGGGACATGAAAACCAGGATGTGATTGAAAGATGCACAAAAAGCTGGTCAGAGAACTTGATTTCAGGACAGACTTCCTGATCCTGTGAGGATGATTAGTATTATTATTATGTTCCAGCAGCATAATGATCAATAAAGGAACAACGAGAACGACCTGGTAGACGTGGAGGACAGTTGAGGACCGGAGTGTCCTTTCTTTGAGGTTTCTTCAGCTCATCTTCCTCCTGCCTCTCAGCACCTGGAACCTGATCCTCCTCTTCCTCACTCTTCATCTCTGACTTCTCACCGTCCACCGGGCTCTCCAACGTCTCCTGGTCTGTCACACACACACACACACACACACACACACACACACACACACACACACACACACACACACACACACACACACACACACACACACACACACACACACACACACACAGACAAACAGAAACACAGACAGACAAACAGACACACACACACACACACACACACACACACACACACACACACACACACACACACACACACACACACACACCTGGAACCTGATCCTCCTCTTCCTCACTCTTCATCTCTGACTTCTCACCGTCCACCGGGCTCTCCAACGTCTCCTGGTCTGTCACACACACACACACACACACACACACACACACACACACACACACACACACACACACACACACACACACACACACACACACACACACACACACACAGACAAACAGAAACACAGACAGACAAACAGACACACACACACACACACACACACACACACACACACACACACACACACAGACAAACAGAAACACACACAGACAGACACAGACAGACACACACACACACACACACACACACACACACACACACACACACACACACACACACACACACACACACACACACACACACACACAGGCTGGTGAGCTACTTGAGGAGCTGCTGAATATCAATAGATGTGTAATTAGTTCATCTTAATTCTGCCATGTATACAACTGTGACTGGAGAGGGGCGGAGCTTATTTATCAACTCCATTTTGATGTGATAGTCAGTTTTTAATATGTATTTAGTTATTGCTCTGCAGGTGATATCCAGTTATGCTCCTATTTTAGCCTGAAAAGCATTACAAGATTATTTATGTGCTACTAAACATAATCGGTAAAAAGTGAGAGGGATCTAACGTTAACCCTTCCTATACCATTCACACAATCTCTGGTGGAGTTATAGCTCCGCCTCCACAATAAACCCTCCTGATGATGCGAGAAGACCTTTGAAGTGAGGATGGGACATTGTCTCTGGTAATTGGTCCATCCTGCTTCAGGCTGAAGTGCGTACCGGACTTCTTTGCAGCTTTTGTTCCTGCAGCCTCGATGTGTTTTCAGACAAAGAGTCGTAGAGAACATGAACATGTTGCACTGCTCCGAGGTTTATTATAGAGGAACATCTTCACTGAAACAACATTCACTATATATTGTCATGTTCACCTTGTAAACAAGCACTTGGATTATTAAAGACCGTCTGTGTCTTGTTGTAGGTTTGTTGTGTTGCTAACAGGTCAATTTCACAGTGTGAAACATTTACATATATATATTTATAAGTATTTATAAATGATGGACACCCAGTAAACACTTGAACTGTGTCTCCGAGGCGACACGGTGTGAGTGGAAGACTTCCGGTTCAGATGCAGCATGAAGAACAGGAGCACAAATACGAAACCGTGATTCACAGGACAGAAGTGAACGACTTAAATTACAATCATCCCTCACATCTCCAGCAGCGTCTCCTGTCAGCACATTCAGCAGGCAGCATTTAGTTATTATACATTTATCATCTACTGTGTTTATAACAGCTGACAGAACTCATCTCCAGGTGATGTAACAGGGAGAACATTCTTATTGTAGAGCTGTTCATGTTGTTACAGGCTGAACATTGTCATGGAAAGTATTTGGACAGAATCAGGTAAAACATGCTTTATATCTTTCCAAAACTGAGACAAACATATTGCTTGTGAAGTTTTTAGAAGGTGTTAAATAAATAAGAACAAACACATTATGTTTTACACATGAAACTGTCATGAAACTTGTCTGTGAAGTTTTTCTCTTATTTTGCAATTTTCTGTTTCTATTTCCTGTTTTATTTTGGTACTTATCTCGTGTCATTTCAGGTCACTTCACTTCCTGTCCCCGGTGTTTTCCCGCCCTTATTGTTTCCAGCTGCGTCCTATTGGCTCTCGTTCTCCTGTGTATATTCACCTGTTCCTCCCTCACTGCTTTGCCAGTTGCTTCAGTTCCCAGCTCTCCGGTCCAGCTTCCTGTCTGAGGGTTTGTTCCTGTCCGACCTGACTTCCTGTCTGAGGGTTTGTTCCTGTCCGACCTGACTTCCTGTCTGAGGGTTTGTTCCTGTCCGACCTGACTTCCTGTCTGAGGGTTTGTTCTTGTCCGACCTGACTTCCTGTCTGAGGGTTTGTTCCTGTCCGACCTGACTTCCTGTCTTTGGATGTGTCTGCCCACCTCTTGCCTGGACTTCTTCCTGAGTGGATCGATGACCGGTTTGGACTTCTGGGACGTTTTTGGACTCGGCCTGTTGGATTATTCCCTGGACTCTGTCGCCTGTGGTTTTCTGAACTGTTCTCAGTAGATCTGTTAACCAAAGCTGCGTCTCCGAGTCGTGCTGTTGAGTCCGATACTTCCTGCCCTGGTACAGAAATTCTCCCAATCATTAACAGTTATAAAGGTCCTTAAAATGTGACTAACTCCTCATACCAAAGCCAAACGAGCATCACAGTTCTACAGCAACATGGCGGTCACACTGTGATCTGCTCTTCATGATGCATCCTGACTGAAGACTTTCACAGCATCCATCCATTCTTCAACCAAAACAGAAACTGAAGACCAAAGTTCTCTAGGAGATCTTCTTGTCCTCTACAGTGTTCGAACCATCAACAGGAGGATCTGAAGCAGTTGGAAAAACAAGGAGGAAATGATGTGACACATCAGTAATGACTGTTGGACCCATTAGAAAAACATTAACACCAAACCATAGCAGAGTAGAGTGTCTGAAATGTCCTGTTGTATCAACCCCAAAACACATCAGAACAACGTCCAGGTAAAGTCGTGGCAGATTGTCGGATCAGAACCGCTGTCTAACTAAATAATCGGATTAGCTTCATGTACAGTTTCTATCAGCTCAGGTTAAGAGGCAGCAGAATGAAGATCATGGTCCACCTAATAACAGTCCACGTCATGAATTCATTATTAATGTGGCAGAATTTGTGTTTATGGTTGATGTTGAAGGTTCATAAGAGCAGCTCACCTCTTACTCCAACGAATCGGTGTTCACAGAATGATGTAACGACTCCTTCAATTGGAACACACAACAGGAAGCATTCAGAAAGTAGGAGGAACAAAACTGAGAAGATATTTCTATCTGCATTGGAATAGAATGCAAAATGTTGTTGTTGTTTTTTGTGCAAATGATAACAATTTAACAATTTGAGTGAAAAGTAAAATCTGAGAAAAATGCCTTTCAATTTCAGGTTATGTTGAATGAGAAGAAACAAGTGTTGATGTTTCTACTGAGGTTAGCATGCTACGCAGCAAGCCCCGGCTTGTAATACCACTTTGCACCACAGGAGGAGACAGAGAGTCACTGCAGCAACCAGTCTGTCTTCAGCCCAACCTCAGAGGAAGATGGACCTTCAACTGACAGCAGCCATGAAATACCAGCATGTTTTAACAACGCACCAAAGTTCTTGGCTTTCTCTGAACCTGAGGTCAGAGGTCAGGGGTCATCCTTGGTCTTCTTTGAGACTAATGTAACTGACACTTTCTCTTAATTCGGATGGTGTGTTTCCCACGATCACAGAGTTGCTCGGCCCAGACCAAAGACCTTTGAGGAGAACAAGCTCCTCCCAGCTGTGGAGCTGGTGGGGGTTCTGCTGCTTTGGGATCATGTCAAGGACTTCGTGGAGATAAGATGAGGCCATCTGTTTGAAAGTTCAAGTTGAATGGGAAAGGAACCTTTTACCAGAATAACCCAAAGCACACCAGCCAATCCACCACGGAATGGATCTCATATTTGCCTGAATGTAAAGTAGCCAGCAGATGCTGAAAACTGAACTGAATTGCCACTTGATAAATCTTGCCTGAAGGAGCGGTCACAAATTTAACCAACTGAATCAGTAATCTTCAGCTGAAAGCTGTTTCTGACAGCTGATCAACAGCTGCAGGTAGATCCATCTGAATGAGCCTCCGTTGACTCATCAGATCCACCTGAACGAGCCGCCGCTGACTCATCAGATCCACCTGAACGAGCCTTCGCTGACTCATCAGATCCACCTGAACGAGCCTCCGTTGACTCTTCAGATCCACCTGAACGAGCCTCCGCTGACTCTTCAGATCCACCTGAACGAGCCTCCGCTGACTCATCAGATCCACCTGAACGAGCCTCCGCTGACTCATCAGATCCACCTGAACGAGCCTCCGTTGACTCTTCAGATCCACCTGAACGAGCCTCCGTTGACTCTTCAGATCCACCTGAACGAGCCTCCGCTGACTCATCAGATCCACCTGAACGAGCCTCCGCTGACTCATCCTAATAATCCTAATAACAGTAAGTCAATGAGAAGAAGTATATCAATGAAACCAGCTGCTAAATATTGGTATGCTCATTGTTTTGGAAATGCCAATGACTCCTGTGCTTCATTCAGACATCGGTACATAAAGCTAGTAAATGTCCCTTCTGACAACATGACGTTCTTACTCGGTGGAGGAATCCCACGAAGTCCAGCTGGTCAGTCTTGGTGGGAAATCCTCCTTGAGCCTGACAGACGCTCTCCGATCCAGGAGGGGGCGCTCTGATGGAGGCCACGTTCCAGCTGCTCCAGGCGGCGGCCCGACCGCTCTGCAGGTCGGCCGGAGGGAGCCGGGGCCGCAGACAGCACCGAGAGGCTACGGTCCGGTTGGGGGCGGGGCTTGATGATGTGGTCTCCCTTCCAGGTAGAAAAACTCTGAGCTGAGAGCAGAGCAGAGACTGTTCGTCCAGCAGTCTCTGCATCTTCTACTCACAACAAAGAATGAGAACAAAACAAAAAAAATCACTATTTCATTTATACAGAAAAAAAATGACATCAACTCAATTATCATGTTAAAACACAAAAACTCAAGAAATGTACAAATAATTAGCAAATATCAGCAGTCATCACTGTGGCCTGTGGGAGGGAACCACCGCTGCCAGAGAAAAGCCAACCTTCCACCTCCGGACAGAAGCAACACATTTCTATTTCAATTCATTTTATTTATAAAGCGACAAATCACTACAATTCCCAAACAGTTCAACCATTCCCAGCGGAGCGCCAGGCGGTGGCGCTGCGACCCACAGCACCCTCCATCACGTCAAACTCCTTCTGGGTTCACATGAAGCAGAAAACAGTCAGTGAGTTCTGTTTCTATGTGAAACTGCACATGTCTGTTCTTGTGTTTCTGTCTGAGGTGGAAACAGAAGTCCAGCTTTCTCAATAATAAGAACAACTGACTCTTTCTGTAAAAACATCATGTACACAAAGTTCCCGGCATGACCCGCCAACACGTGACCCGCCAACACGTGACCGCCAACACGTGACCCGCCAACACGTGATTGCCAACACGTGACCCACCAACACGTGACCACCAACACGTGACCCGCCAACACGTGACCCGCCAAAATGTGACCACCAACACGTGACCCGCCAACACGTGACCCGCCAACACGTGACCGCCAATACTTGACCCGCCAACATGTGACCCGCCAACACGTGACCACCAACACGTGACCCACCAACACGTGACCCACCAACACGTGACCACCAACACGTGACCCGCCAACACGTGACCCGCTCGTTCAGGTATATCGACAGCCCTTTGCAGCGTTTTTTACTTATTTATTTTTGAACCTGTCTGAGAGAACGATGCTATCAATGCGATGGATTAACGAGTGGACGATCTTCACCCGTGTCAGTGCAGCAGAGGTGAAGCTCCGCCCACTGGGAGACACAGAGATCAGAGGACAGGAACACAGCAGAGACTCACGCTGAGGTGGAAACAAACGGTACAAACAGTAACGTAGAAAGAGCTGCAGTTACTCGGCAGGCCGGCTGAACGCTTCTCTCTCTGGCTCCAGATGTTTTCTACACTTCTGATCTCCTAACGAATGATGACTGAGTGTGTTACCATTTTAAAGTTTTCATCGTAGTGATGAACCAGTTCATGTAACTGAAGGTCCAGCTCGCCAGCCTCCTGCTTCACCGCACATCTCAGATCCTCGATGTCCCGAACCGTCCTCCTGCACAAACACACACACACACACACACACACACACACACACACACACACACACACACACACACACACACACACACACACACACACACACACACACACACACACACAGTGATGTCAGTTTAATAGTGAGGTGCTTGTGTTGCTGTAGGGGGCGCTGTGCGTACCTGTCGCTGTCCGACAGAGCGCTGTAAACTGCAGCCTGGTCCTCAGACAGCTGCTCCTCCATGTTACTGAGCACAGAGCAGAACTGCTGCAGACACCGCATCATCTCCTCCAACTCATCCAGAGAGAACTGAGGACAACAAGGAGGGAGAGAAGGATGCAGGTCAGCATCCTCCAGGTCGGCTTCATGAGGGAGAGAAAGAGGTTCTAAAGGTTCTGATCAGAGTTCTGGTCCTTCTGGAAATAATTTATCATTCATTACATATTAGGTCTCTAACACTGATATGTTTTGGGGCGGGGCTGTTTGATTGACAGGCTAAAGCAAACCAAGATGGCGAGAGTCAGAACCAACGACCCGACCGTACAAGTTCTAATTAAAACAAAGTGGAGTCAAAAATAAATGTAATGTAATGTCTGTTGTCTTAATGTTAGCCAGACGTAAAGTTGTGTTCATCACAAAACGTAGTTTAGAGGAGCTTTTAACATTTACTGATGGACGTTCAACACGGGTATGTCTGGATGGATGACCTCCAGGTTGACCTGAACCTCACTGTCCGACAGGGATCATGCTTGTTGGATCAGCTGATAAATCTGTCATACATTACTGTAACATGCAACATACATACAACTGCTCTTCTAGTTTCTATATGAAATATTTGACACAACTGTGGAAGAACCCATGAAATGTTAATATTGATGTTAACAACCACAGAGAAGCTTTCTGTTGGACTGACGAATCAGAAAGAAAGGATCCATGAAACTGTGACTCTGGGTTCAGGCCCAAAAAACTTTATATAATAATGTAAAGCAGCACAATTATGATTTCTGTTTGGAAATCATTTTATTTACAACTCAAAACATTTGTTCATTTTACATTTTACACAGTGTCCTGACCATGGCAGGAGAGATATATGAGCCTGATCGATGATAACTACTGTTTAGCGGTTTTCCACCTCATATCATGTAGTGAAGAGTTCGAAGGACTTTGTCCAATAAATCAGAGTCATGCAATGATAACAGACAATGCTTCAGATATGGATGTTGCTGCAAAGAAGCTGCAGATTCTTAAATGCAGAAGCTTCACACACGTGTTCAACCCGACACAGAAGTGACACAGAACTGGTGAAGTCAGCGGCTGAAGGCTGCTGGTTTCTGAGTGTTTGAATATAAAAAGTGGACTAGGACATGTGGTTACTCACAGGGATGTGATCCAGAGTGTGCTGCTGGTCGGGACTCCTCTGAGGATGGCTGCATCCCACGCTGGCCATCTGATGGCCATCCCAAAGCTTGTCCTCTTCTTCATCTTCATTGCCGTCCAGCTGCTCATCAGGCCACAGTCCAGTGTCCACAGACATACAGGACACGGTCTCATAACTCCGGCTGATCTCAGGGACAGAGTCAGTCGGTCTGTCTTTGGAGAGCAGAGGGAGCGATGAAGATGTAGAAAACATCAGCGGAGGCCTCTGGGTAATTTCTGAGGCACTCATGGATACGATCACATGGTTTGGGAGAGGATGAAGAGCACCTTGGGAGAACTTCTTGGTGAGAGCGTTGCGTTGGATTTGCAGGTCTGTCCACGACTGGACAGCACGGAAGGGGGTGGAGGTGTCTAAAGGGAGAATACTGGGGAGACGGGAGTGTTCGGGCTCAGCGACGTAGGGAACGTCCTTCCTGTGGACAATATGAGACGACAGGTATGAAGACATCTGGACAGAGACGGAGCGGATTGACGGCTTGAAACCTGACGGGGAGGAAGATGTGTCTGAGGACGCAGCTGAGTTTCTTGTGCTCTGGTCCGTTGTCGTTAAGGACGACGAAGGTGAAGCTTTGTCCGTGGATGATATTGAATCTAGAGGTAATGGAGAATTCCCCGTCGACCCCACGGAGGCGTCGAAGCTGCCTGACTCTGCAGGCCCAGGTGTTGGGTTGGACACCTGGACGGGTTCTGCCCAGTACACTCGGCCTTCGGCATCCAGCTGCTGTAAAAAGGCATCCAGGTCTCCGCTATCACCGTCCGAGCCGTCCACCGAGGTTTCAAACACCAGGTCCAAGCTGTCGACCTCAATGAGGCCAGTCGCTTTCTCTTCGGCTCTGCTGGGTGTTTCTGGAACCCAATCATGTAAAACCAAGTAATTTCCATCTGATTCACCTTCTGTTCCTTTGAAACCCGTTACAGAGACTTTTCTAAACTCTCCCTGACTGTAGGATGGGACCATTGGGTCTGGTTCTGTTTGGCTACATGCTTCTTGGACGGCTGGTGTAGAACTTTCTGACAGCCCGGCAGAACTCTCTGGATCTGAGATGTAAATGAGCTCTGCAGTCTGCACAGTGTCAGCGTGTCCCTCCCCTTCCCTCTCCCCCTCCCCCTCCCCGTTCCTCTGAAGTGTGTCCTCTAAATCCATACAGATCTGATCCATCTGAACAGTAACGTCCTGGACAGGAGGTTCTGTGTTATCGTCAGGACAACAGAGTCGGACCCGTCGGGCCTGTTGGCTGATGGACCGCTCCGTCAGGTCTGAAAGTCTTCCAACAGCTGGATCTATCAGACCATCGGGATCATGTGATTGTGATGACACGGCAGACTGAAAACCTGGAATGGAGGCGTGA
This sequence comes from Brachyistius frenatus, assembly GCF_029030835.1. Lineage (NCBI taxonomy): Eukaryota > Metazoa > Chordata > Actinopteri > Embiotocidae > Brachyistius > Brachyistius frenatus. Next base: position 93,473 of record NW_027211038.1, read on the forward strand.
GGAGAGAAGAAGGGCGGTGTGGCCGAGCCCTCCTCCAACAGACAGGAGTACAGAACCAGAGGGGCTGGAGCTGAGGGACGGTCCTGGTCCGGAGGAGGGGACACAGAGGAGGCTCCTCCTTCTTCTTCCCTCTCTGGATCAGGTGGATCAGAGAGGCCGAGCTCCTCTGAATCCGTTTGGTTGTTTCCTGGTGAGATGGACTCAGTTATTGGAGGAGAGTGTGAAGAGGACGGACGATGAGGAGCAGAGGGACATGAATGTAGGGATGGTAAAGAACCATTGAAAGACACCGCGGTCCATTCTGGACACCCTTCATACGGAGTGGAAGACATAACGTCAGAGGTATAAAACTGATGATCAGAATGTGGAGAGGGAGACCGAGGAGGGACATCTAATGATGGGACACATGTTGTGTGCTCAGAGACCGGAGGACGAGCAGAGAGGAGGGTGGATGGAGCGGTGCTGTCCAGAGTTTTAATCTCCTCCAACCCTCCAATCAAAGGGGCATGAGAAGGGAGACTTGGAGATTGGGAGGGACAGAAGTTCTGAATTTCAGGTGAGGAAGAGTCAGGAGGAAGATCTTCCCACACCGACGTAGACAGGGAGGTGGGTGGAGGCTGATCCTGATGGGCTGTCTCAAAGTTTGAAATTTGTGGGTTAGACGTTGGGAGACACGAGGAAGGAGACATAGACGGGCTGGAGACGACTGCAGGATGTGGTGACGGACAGAATGACCCAGGACAATCTTTATCAGAGGAGGTGAGAGATGAGGAGAGTGGGGGAGGGGGGGAGGTATGAGGGGGGGGCGGACAGGGTCCTGGCCTCGGGCTGCTCTGACTGTCGGTGCTGCCTCCTGACATGCCGGACAGAACCTGCAACCACACACACAACACACCGTCACACACTCCATCTGTGTCTGCAGGGATCGAAGGGTTACACATTACTGAGTGAGGAGACCTTGATGAGATCACCTCCTCCTGGAGGTCCTGGTGACGCCGGCGGAGGGACGGAGGGGATGAAGGGCTCCTCCAGGAAACCACTGCTGTCCGACTGGCAGCTGTTGGTCCGTACCACACTCCGCACTGAATGGAAGACAGATATATGTCCTCTCAGAGCTCTGAACATAAGGCCGACATGTCACAGTACCATAGAAAGAAGCAGAAATATTCCCCCTGCAGCATCTGTTTGTGACGGTGGGGAGGAGGAACTCCCTGAACCAACTCTGTGCTGTCAGGAACCACAGATCACCTGCAGTGAGAACAAACTACAGGAGAGAGGACACACAAATCAGATGCAAATGTGGCACATAAATACATGGAGGATGAAACAGGGAGGAGGGGAGAGCAGTGCATCATGGGATATCTCCCAGCAGCCCCTACAGGGTGGCACGGTGGTGCAGTGGTTAGCACTGTCGCCTCACAGCAAAAAGGTTCTGGGTTCGAATCCGGTCCTGGGCCTTTCTGTGCGGAGTTTGCATGTTCTCCCTGTGCTTGCGTGGGTTCTCTCCGGGTTCTCCGGCTTCCTCCCATCATCCAAAAACATGCACTTCAGGTCAGGTTACCTGGCGCCGCGGTCGTGGCAGCCTGCTGCAGCATCTCCCCCCTGAGAGCCCCCCTGCTGTAGTGAAGAAATTTCCCCTCGGGGATTAATAAAGTGTATAAAATCTAAAAAAAAAATTAAAAAAAAAAAAATACAGCAGCAGAAAGGATGGTTCAGGGTCACCTGAACTACAAATAGGAAGTATGAATGTTAACAGTAGAGAGGGGCTCTGCTTCCAGAACCAGAACCAGGAGCCAGTCCCACAGGAGAACCAGAACCGGGAGCCGGTCACACAAGAGAACCAGAACCAGGAGTCGGTCACACAGGAGAACCAAAACCAGGAGCCGGTCACACAGGAGAACCAGAACCAGGAGTCGGTCACACAGGAGAACCAGAACCAGGAGTCGGTCACACAGGAGAGGGTTTTGAAAACTCTGAGAAAGAAGCTCTGAGGATGATGTGGTTCTAGAAGATCTCTGAGATCAGATGGACTCTGATCATTCAGGTTTTGTATGTGAGAACACGGGTTTTAAATGTGAATCTGGATTTCAGTAAACCAGTGAAGAGAAGCTAAATCCTGTCAGACTCTGACTGCAGCATTTTGGATCAATTGCAAGTTTTTCAGAGAGTCACTGGGACCTTCTGATAATAGACAATTACAACAGTAAGACATAAAGGGACCTGAAGGGTCATTATTAAAAAAATGTAAAAAACAAAAATAAAGACATGCTTTCTGACCAACCAAAATGTTCTGCTGCTCCCATGTGGATCCCTGTGATGGTACTTTCATCAAAACTGTGGATCTAGAAGGACAGATGAAATAATACCACATTAGTAAAATGTACAGCAAAGTCGATACAACCGGAAAAGTAACTGAGCATCATGGTAACACCTTAATATTAATATTAATATCACTACTAAAGTAATCAGTGTGCATTAACCTCATGTCCTACAGACAAACCTCCTTCCTACAACAGAGCGAGTTGACTTGCCTCTTCCATTTCAAATGATTCCCTGACCGGCCCTGAGCTCTTCTTCCTCTGTAGAAAAGCGCTGGCTGCTGGGGGGTAACCGTCCTTCAGGGCTGCAGGTCTAAGTGCTCCCTCCTGGGCAATGAAAGTACAGAGAGGCTGGGTCTGAAGGTCTGGAGCTGGTCCTTGTTCCTCTGCCAGCGGACTCAGACAGGCCGTCTCCAGGGGTCCAGGTTTCATCCTTTTTGAGGGGACTTTCTTGTCTCTGAGGCTGAGTGAGGGTTGCAGAGACTCGGCTGCAGCCCAGTGAGGAGTGTTGGAGGCAGGTATGTTCGGGCTCTGGGTTTTATAGTTGTGGATCTGGCTGAGTGACTTCTTCGATGCTCTCCTGAACAGCATGCCCATGCGCCTCCTCCTGTCCCTGGCGTCAGGACACAGGTCTTTCCGCAGCGGTGCGCTGAGAGGGGACGAGGGGGACCCCACCAAGCCGGAGAAGGCTGTAGTTACCTGCTGGAGAACCTCCAGCTGCCTGAAACGATCTGAAGGAGAGGAGGAGAGAGGAAGACAAAAAGGTACCAAAGGTCGATCTGTTGATGGCCATTACGCAAGGAACTCACTGACACCACTTTCTACATCAGAATCCACTTATATTAGACCAGCTGTGACATTTCTAAAACCATGACTCCCCATCAGCTCTATGACAACACAGAACAACCATCTCTATTGTATTTAATTAGTCTCAACAACCTGCTCAGATAAAAAAACAAGAAAAGTGTTTCCACATTATGATGTCACCGTGATGTTGACTTTTAACTTTGTGGGTATAAATGGGACGAGTGGTTGTTGAGATGTACAAGGCACAAATAAACAAACACAGAAAAAGATCTCTGGAAATATATGTAGTTTAAGATGATTGGAAAGTAAATTATGCACACTCAAAGCTCCCGATGTAGTTTATTTATTAACACACAACAGTTTATTTATTAACAACATCAGTTTATTTATTAACACCATCCGTGATGTTTGCAGCACGTTGCTCTTCATCAGTGTTGTTCATAAATGAGTTGCATCGGGAGCTTTAAATGTGAATAAATTACTTCTGCTCACTCCTCAACATGGTTCCAGCTCTTCAACGCCCCTGAAAACTGCTTCCTAGACTCGGCAGCCGTTCTCATGATACCAGTGAAGAGTTTTTATAATATTAGTGACCTCTTCACAGCTGATTTGACATCATCAGCCCGTAGAGGCAGAAACTCCACACAAGTATGTCAGTTCCCTCCTGTGTAAAGTTTGGATGGCGACTCCTTCTTAATTACAAACTGACAGTCTGCTGCACCACAACGGTTTTAAAAGATGAGAGGAGCTCATCTGATTGGTCATGATTAAAGTCAGCCGTGACACACCTAAATCTACTTGCACTCCCAGCACACGGAATTTAGACCAGAAGTTTGCACTGTGCTTTGATTCATGTTTTTTGAGACTAAACGTCGCACATAACCGCCCCTCCAAATAACAAGTGCATAATGATAGTCTCAAACTTTTATGCCAAATTCAGTTGATATGAACATTCTCCGAACCCGACTTGTACTTGGCTCCAAATACTTCCGTGTACATTTAGTCTGCTTTTGTTGGTTTGGACCTTTTAGTTCTAATGAACCAATGTTTAATTCTTCAGTCTACTTTGCTCTTCACACTATTTGCCGACAGTTTGTGTTTGATCTGGGCGCAAAGCCAGCTCCATAAAAATAATTTCCCCAGTTTGTTGTGGAAAAGTTTGACTGGTCTGCACTGAGTCCTGACCTTTAACCCCATCCAACACTTCTGGGATGAGCTGGATTGCGACACACTGTTGGACCTCACTAATGCTCCTGAGGTTGAATGGGAACAGACTCCTGTAGCCAGGCTCCAACAGATTGTAGAACTGTATCAGTAACAGGATGGCATGGCTCACTCACTTGTGTAGTACATCTCCCTTGTTGGAAATGCTTTTTCAATAGATGTGCATCACTGGGCATATTTAGATTTACTTACTGCTGACATCTGGGTTCTCCAGGTCCAGCCGGTTCTTCTGGGCCTCCAGAAACACCTGGAGGTTTATTCCTCTCGCCTGAGACTGATGATTGATGAATCGAGCAGGTATGCGTCCAGAAAGGTCAGGTTCATCACAGCCAAAGCCCATCTCCAAGAGAAGCTCCTCCGGGTCATCGTTCCACAGGCTGAGTATATCCATCACACTAACAGGAGGAGGGTCAGTAGAGCTCACAACAGTGTGTCAGACAGGGGCACTAATCAGATCCTCCCTGATCAAACCCCTTAAAACTCACTGATGAAACTCTAAAAGACCCTAACGTCTAAAACCGACTGATGGATGGAACACCTTCAGTATGCACAGATTTATGAATGTGGAAATAGTTCCTGCCTTTATCTCCACCCACACCTCCATCACTCGCCTGCAGCGCAATGAATTGGAAAGCCTCCCCCCCCCCTCACTGTTTGACACTCTGACTGTCTGAGTCTGTCACTGCAGTTCCAACACAAATGATCAGCTGCTGAATACACTTATCGTATAACACCACATGGACAGGTAACAAGGTTAAAAACGTGATTTTCATTGTGTGTGTGTGTGTGTGTGTGTGTGTGTGTGTGTGTGTGTGTGTGTGTGTGTGTGTGTGTGTGTGTGTGTGTGTGTGTGTGTGTGTGTGTGTGTGTGTGTGTGCGTGTGTCTGTGCGTGTGTGTGTGTGTGTGTGTGTGTGTGTGTGTGTGTGTGTGTGTGTGTGTGTGTGTGTGTGTGTGGTCTAACCTGAGTGGTCCAGAGTGACCTGAAGGTGTTGAGCTGCAGCTGTTCCACCTGCTGAGAGATGGACTTGATTTGCTCCACCTGAACATGTACAACACAATTGGTTCAGTGTCCTTATTGTTCTTACGTGATGATTTATGGATTGCTGATATTGCAAATTATTTTTTATCATAACAAATTTTTATGTTTTACAAAGAATATCTGTTCATTTTGAATTTGATGGCAGCAACACATCTCTAAAAAGTTGTGACAGGTTCAACAAAAGATGGAAAAGTTGTGTAAAGCTAAAAAAAAACAACATCCGGTGGAACATCTGACAACTAATCAGGTTACCATGGCAACAGATCAGGAACATGATTGGGTATAAAAAGATGATTTCAGAGAGACAGAGTCTCTCAGCAGTAAAGATGGGGAGAGGTTCACCACTCTGAAAGACTGTGTTGGAAAATAGTTCAACAATCTAAGAATAATGTTCCTCAACGTAAAACTACAAAGAATTAGTGGATTTCATCGTCTACGGTTCATAATATCATTAAAAGATTCAGAGAATCTGGAGAAATCTCTGAACACAAGGGACAAGGCTGGAAACCAATATTGGATGGTGGTGATCTTCGGGCCCTCAGGCAGCACTGCATTAAAAACACTATTCTGGAGTGGAAATCACTGCATGGGCTCAGGAACACTTGTGAAAACCATCGTCTGTGAACACAGTTCATCGCTGCGTCCACAAATGCAGGTTAAAACTCTGGCATGTGAAGAAGTGATGCAACACAGTGATAAACGTGACCCCGTACCAACTTTTTTGAACTGTGTTGCTGGCATGAAATTAAAAATGAGAATATATTTTTAATCAAACAATACAATTTCTTGGATTCAACATTTGATATGTTGTTTTGTCTCTTTTAATTAAATGTTACATGATTTACAAGTCATCACATTCTGTTTATATTTACATTTTTCAGTGTCCCAACGTTGTTTAAAACGAAGTTGTATTAAAATTGTGATGCAGCCTCAATGCAGTTCAATATCATTTTTAATCTACAACACAAACTTTGATATTTCCAACCTTTACCTGAACTGTTTCCAAAACTTGAGCAGGAACATCAACAGTTTCACTACCTTTGCTTTATAAACTAAGCAGAGTATGTTATTTTGAATCCTTACGAAAGAGGAACTCTGAGTTTTGATAGAATAAACAACAGCACCGTGTCGTAATTGCCTCGTACTACATGGCTGTGTGGTTCTGTACGTCTGACAGGAAGAAGAGACGTGTCCTTACCGCAAAAACTCCTGGACCGTCCTCACTCCCTGTTTACCATATAAAGATGCTGCAGGAAAGAAAAGTCATGTTATCTGGACAAACAAGCCAACAGGGCATGCAGAGCAACAAATAACAGCAGCAGAGAGGCGAACATCCAGAACAGGGAGAGCACATCTGCTGGGTCTGGAGCTGTGAATGTCAGTGTGTCCCGTCCAGGTCTGGTGTCGAGGCTCCTCGAGCTATATTAGGAAAGTGTTTCTCTGTCTCAGCCTCCCTCACTCTCCCTGTCTTTTTTCCATCAGAGGGTATTTGAGTTTTAGCAGTTGCTCTACCTTCCTCTCCCTGACAGGACTCCGGTTGACGCTGGCATGCTGTCAAGAACAAAGAAGTCTTTTCCATCTGTACTGCATACACACCTGGTGTTTGTGTGTTTTGTTAATGCTCAGGCTGTTTCTGTCAAAGAAGTACTCACTTACACCAAGTTAACCTGCAGACATCTCCTTAAAGGAGCACCAGCAACAAATACTAAAAACTGCTGTGGAGGTCTGGTCCATGATGTCTGGACCTTTTAAAGTTACATGTCATCAGCCCTCATATGAGCAGACACAGATATAAAGGAATGGCGACGTCACTTGTATGAAGTGATCTCTGGCAGGTGGAATTTGTTGACAATGAAAATGTCTTTGTCAAAACCTAGCTCTCTTTCTAACTGCTTGTTCCTGCTGTCATTGTAGTTACTTCATCCTTAAAGTTATGCAAACTTGGTTGTCATGGCAACGGTAAACGCAGTTCTGAAAAAATGTCATGACTTGCAATTGGAAATTGGAAACAAACAGCGTTCACTTGCACACAAATGCCCTGCTGCATCAGACCGTCGGCCGAACCCGCCTCCTCCTGCCAAATGGTGACGCTGGTTTGTGAACTGGTGTTTTGAAGCCTCTGGTCTGGCATTATGGGCGTCGCCATCTGGAGCCAGAAATTACCATATTTGGGAAGCAGCGAAGGGTCGATCTGACTGAGAACCCGAGGACACCTTGCCCTGTCACCTATACCTCAAACCTGACTGCAGCCCAGACATGTCAATCAAACCAGACACCCCCCAACACCCCTTTCTTTAAGGCCTAATCTTATCTTACTATCTTATTTCCAGGAATCTCTGTTTGTCTGTTTGTTTGTTTGTTTGTCTCTCGTTCGTCCCAGCTACGTGGTGGGTGTTTGCTGAGGACCCAAGAGGGTGCAGTGAATAACTTGGTGTAATATGGAAACGCAACACGCTTAATATTGATCAACTTAAATGAAAGCGAGACGACTGGAGTCGACACGGTGCAGCTGCAGTTCCACAGAGCATCGAAGCATCATCAAACAATCATCGACGTGTCTGGACCTCCTGCAGCTGCCTGCTGTCAGGAAACAGGGTTTGCACTGCTAATATAACACTTAGGTGCAGCAACCAAGTGCTTTTCCAAAGCGCCTAAACCGAATGAACACTAAAAACGATGGGAGAGAGCCTGAGAGCATGCGTGACCGTGAGGAAGACGACTGGACCGGACCAGAGGATGAAGATAGCAAACAGAGAACAGATATGTGAGTGGCTGCTGAGTTCAGATTAGTTTGTAACGTTTATTAAAACTGGTCTCCTCCCTCTGCTGCTGGAGGACAGGAGGACAGGAGGACCACAGACTGTAAAGTGACTAATAATGATGGCTGATGTCTGTTCTTCATCCTGTCAAAACTTTGATCACTTTGTTGATATTTTTTCATTTCAAGAATATTACTTGATAGCCAGCTTTTAGAGCCTGTTTGTGTCCATAACTGATGCGTATTTGTTTGATGAGGTCTGGTCTCTACATAAACACATTCCTGTTTGAGGAGGATGAGGATGCCTGCTGTGTTTGCTCTGCCCTGTGGCTGAGAGGTCCAGAACCTTCACAGCAGCCTCAACACATGACTTCCCTCTACAACTCTGAATGTGCCTGTAAAGAGTCGCTGGTAGTGATGGCACCATATAAGTCCAGGAGAAGATGCTGTTTACCTTCTTCACCCAGAGCGAGGTCATCATCACTGCTGGGGTTCCTCTGCAGAGCCTCTGTGGGCGAGATGCAACACAGCAGCATGAGAAGCACGATGACTGACAGGGGGGGGGGGGGCATAAAGAGCAACATGCTGTTCCCATGGTTTTCTTAACCACCATTTGCATGCTGTTTGAATGAGCTTGCCTCGGGGAGGAGGGGGAGGGGGAGGGGCTTGTTACATAATACACACTGCTCAACAACAATGGTAAATACATCCACCTGTGGACTTTGATTTAACACTACCAGATTTTGAGAACTCAGATTTTAAATTCAGTCAGAAAATGTGAAAAGTGAAAAAGCTCCTTCAGTAAAAAGTGAAGTGTAAAATATTCAGAAGCTTTTAAAAGATATTTAATTTAAAAAGAAAACCAAAACATTTTCTACTTT
>NW_027211038.1:107500-110000 GCF_029030835.1 Brachyistius frenatus
CATGTGCCCATCTTGCATGTGGGTGGCATGTAGAGACACCCCAGGGAGTTGGTAGAGGGAGTGTGTGTGTGTGTGTGTGTGGGGGGGGGGGGGGGCTCCACTGAATGACTAATTGGCTGCCAGATGGGCCTTTTGGATAATCTGAGCCACCCGCCAACCAATCAGAGCAAACAACAACAAAGAGACAAGTGTGGACACCATGTTGTTATTAGACTGAAAAAAGACAGTTCATTATTTCAATAATCGTTATGATATGAAGTACAGTGGTGCTTGCAAGTTTGAGAACTCTTTACATGTTTTTCATATTTCTACATAAATACCACAGAAGTCCGAAACATAGATAAAGACAACTAAATTAAACAGATGAGACAAGATTATTATTCTTGAAAATGAAAATTATCCCACATTACATTTCTGTGAGAAGTAAAAGCATGTGAACATCTATAATCAGCTAATTTGAAGGTGATATTAGGTGTGTTTTATTTAAAGAACAGAGATCTGAGTCTGAGCTTCACAACATGCTAGAAGAACACAGGTAATTTCTGAGGAGCTCAGAAAACAAAATGGTTGTTGCCACTCACCAGGCTGGAAGAGGTTCCAAGACCATCTGTAAAGAGTTCGGCAGACAGTCAAGTGGACTGTGTTCAAATGGAGGAAATTAGAGAGCCGTGTTCTCCTCACCAGGAGCAGGTCACACCACAGCAAACATACACAGATCACAGATATGTAATATTGGATTCTTTTTTTTACTCAATAAAAAAATCAACAAGAACATTATTTACGTCTCAATTGTTTAATGAAATTGTCTCTATCACTTTTTGGGAAAATCTGATGATGTTTTACATCATATTTATGCAAAAATACAGAAAATTCTAAAGAGTTCACAAACTTTCAAGCACAGTGTTTCTGGATCATGTTTCTATCTGGTTTCTTCTTTGGAGAGTTTTAACATCATTTGTGGACGCAGCGATGAACTGTGTTCACAGACGATGGTTTTCACAAGTGTTCCTGAGCCCATGCAGTGATTTCCACTCCAGAATAGTGTGTTTTTAATGCAGTGCTGCCTGAGGGCCCGAAGATCACCACCATCCAATATTGGTTTCCAGCCTTGTCCCTTGTGTTCAGAGATTTCTCCAGATTCTCTGAATCTTTTAATGATATTATGAACCGTAGACGATGAAATCCACTAATTCTTTGTAGTTTTACGTTGAGGAACATTATTCTGAGATTGTTGCAGTGTGTTGCCTCCCTGAGCTGCGATCGTTCGGGCCCTGCAAACTTTTACATACTAAAACTACCTACAACTCTTCACATCGTGTCTGCAGTTCTTTTATGCTATTTGATGTTATCTTGGATTACTACAACAGATGATGATAATCAGAAAAGGCTTCAGTATATTCAGACTTCCCATCAGGGAAAGAAAACCAGACTTCCCTGAATCCAGCGCTCATTTAATATTAAACAGAATTATACTTGAAATTTAGATTTGCTTCTGTTATTTACAATTGAAAGGTGCTTATAGAATAGTTATGGCTCATTAGCACAAATTACACTGCTGCTTTCAATGTTGATGACAAAGTCAAACGAGAGAACGTGATATGAAGAGAAATGAAATGTGTATAACGGATGTGGATCTGTGAACCTCAGCAACACAGCTCATGACATCCGTTAACATAGAACAGTTAACTTTAATTTTGCACTAAAATAACATTTTTGTCTTCATCGTTGTCTTTTAACAACAAACTCAGAAGCTCAGATGCTCCAAAGACTTCCAGATTCCTCTCATTAGCACAGAAACACCTCTGCTGCCAGGAATACCAGAGAGCGAGAGCCCGGCTGAGACATGAGCTTCATGCGCAGAACGATCTCCCGTCACTTCATGTTCAAGAGGAAGAAATGTGATAACGACGTCCGTCTGTGTGAGACTGCTGAAAACCTGCTGAGACCTGCTGCAGCTTTCCCTTCACAGCGCGCTCAGGAAGTCACTTTCACCCTCCATGTGAGTACAAGGTGTGTACATGTATGTGCTAAATATTTTATTTCCAGATGGGACGGAGCCTGCTGATAAACAATGATTTATTTCCAGTTAACTAGTGAACAGAATGTGCATATTGAAGTGATTAGACTGAGATGAGTTGAGGGAAGTTTGAGTCATCAGCTGTTGGTGTGTTGTGGACCAGAGAGGTCAGCTGAGACCTCCAGGAGACCGTTAGAGCTCCTCCTCCTTTGCAGGTAAAGGAGGTGATGTTTCTGATCTAACCAGGAGACACACGACTCCTGTCAGCTGGTCATTGGTGTTTTTCTGTTTTAGAAACATGGATCACAGAAAGGAGGAATAAACTCCAGAGGAACATGAAAAACAATGTGATGTCGCATTTCTGATGCATTGAGCTGAGAAACCTTTGTGTCCAGGATGAGTGTTGCTGTGGAAATGGGAACATGTATACGGAAAAAGAACGTTTGTTACCTATTTGGAAAAGAAAACAGTTAATCCTCATGA
>NW_027211038.1:115000-120000 GCF_029030835.1 Brachyistius frenatus
GCAGCCCGACCTGCTGGGCTTCCTGCACACTCTGTGTAAAGGTCTGTCGCAGCCCACCACCAACCTGGTGGCCGGCTGCCTGCAGCTCAACGCCCTCAGCTTCCCGTCAGAGGCGGGCGAGGAGCCATTCGGCCTCTACCCCGCCTACCGTCACCACCACCCGGAGGCTGTGGGCTCCAGCTCGGCGGGCGGCGGGGGGCCCCCGCGGCCCTTCGGCTCCTTCTGCGGCCCCTACAAAGCTCCGTACGACAGCGGCTCCCCGGACGGCTCCAGTTCTCTGGACGCGGGGCCCCTCAGTCCACCTGTCAACTTCAGTGGGATTTTCTCCCTAAAGCACGAGGAGCCGGTGGACTACCGGAGCTGTCACTACCGGTACATCGGCCAGGGGCCCGCCGCCGACCTCCAGCTGCGGGGCCAGTTCTACCAGCTGCAGGAGGAGTTAAACAAGCCACTACACACTTCATGAGGAGGACGCTTCGGACAGAAGCTCGGTGGACTGACTGATGATGGAGAAATATATTCAAAGATTATTAAAAACAAATTATTTGAGGACCACGATTTAGTGGAGGAAGCCTTAAAGGACAACCTGACATGGTACACACACACACACACACACACACACACACACACACACACACACACACACACACTTGGATAAAGCTGTAAAAACTATCGGTGGAAATAAGTGGTGTTGCTCTCAAGCCTTAAACTGATTGAATACAGAAACAAAACTGCAGCTGTTTAAAATAATCAGAAATTTATTGAAACTCTTTGAGACTCTTAATCTGCTTTGACATCATGTGCAGCAGGTTTCATGTTCATGTCGCCCTCTGAGCTGCTGCTTCTCTCTTCCTTTCAAAGTCCATCATAAACGTGACAATAAACCAAGGCAGCTGGTTTGTCTGCATCAGTCTCATCCAGTTTGTCTTTAACTGAACTTTTCTTTTGACCTCCAGGCTGATTGATGCTCTGTTCTGGTGCTTTAGTCTTTCAGATTTCCTCATTTATGGTTTCCACAACTCTAGAAAAGCAAAACACCTAAAACACTTATTTAACCGCATCAGCAGGTTATTGTTATTATACGTGATCCTCTATGATTATTAGACTTGATCTGGAACCGTCTCCATGTTTCTTAAGGTCTTTTAATGAGATAAATATGGCGTCACGGTGAAGCCAGTATATTTCCTGACACAGTTAACATGCTGAATGTGAAATCCTCTTGATGAAAACATCAGTCACAATAAATTCTGCATGTGATTTTAAATTGAGAAATTTAAATATGTGCAGGTAAAATCTAAACCAGAAAGCAGCTGCAGTTTTATTGTGACGAAGTGAGAGGCGGTTACTGAAGCAGCCCTTCATCTCTTCATGAACTCAAACCTGCCCACAGTTCTTCAGACACTAATTCATCACTATAGAAATCAGCTGGTCTGTATTAAAACTATAACTGTGAAACCCCTGACAACAGCTGACCGTGCTGAGGATGAGTGTCGAGCAGTCTTCTTCACACTGTTGTCACCTATCTGCACTTCACCGTGGCAGGCTGATAGCTCACACTTCCCTCCTCACACCTTTAATATCTCACTTATGCCAACATTAGCTGCGAGGTGTGAAGATCCGAACAGAGCGAACACAACGTGAGACAAACCTGCTCGCCGCAATCTGTTCCTAATCTCTGTTTGCATCAGTGGGATGTAACGTTGTCCTCCACCTTCAGCAGACTGCTTCCCATCTGCTCCACACACTGAAACACAGGAAGGTCCTCACTGTTCACTACATAATACTGGAAGAGTTGGAGTTTACCATGTAAAGTGCCCTGAGGTGAGTTCTGATCCGACACTTCATAAAAACTTGATGGCAGTGTTTATTCCCAAAAACATGTTTGTACTGTTAACATCTATGAGCTGTGTGCATTTATTGAAAAAAATGGATCAGTTTACTACAAACTTCAGTCTAATGTTTCTAGTTTTGTCCATTTATTTCTATCATTCAAATGAATTAATAGAAACTTGGTGACATCAATACAGAGATGAAGCTCAGGTTATCAAAACAAGAAAAATGATGGAACTGTTGTGGAACTTCTAAAATAAAGATTCCTGAAGCTGAAGTGGTCTCTCTTTCTTTCTTCTATTTTATTGTGGGACCTAAAACTCAAGAGAGCAGGTGGACCAGGAACAAAGAAACGCTTCGATTGTATTGGACGTTTTCACACTCAGTGTCTGGTGTTAAACATCTGATTCGTGGCGCTTTCTCTCTCAGTAGGAAGTGCAGGATTCACAAGATTCAGCTTCCTTCTGCAAAACACAAATTTATTCTCACAAACAATCACGTAAAGTAACTTTTACTTTATTTATACTTACAGCTTTGAAACAGAAGGTTTTAAACCATCGGTGGCTCTAATCTGACCTGTGATATATGAAGCTGGATGCCAAGAGAGTTTGAGAACAAACAGAGATGTTACAGCAGCAGACAGCTCAGCTCTTCCAGCAGCATTTTAATGAATAAATGAATGAATAAATTTGGTTTCCCCTGGAGCAGTAAAATAAAGTCATTCAGATTTTCTATACCAGAGTTTCTTTGAAAAGTCTTAGAAACAAAGCTGCTATGTATAATTAATGGATAGTGGACATGAACTGTGTCCTGATAAAAGGACAGTTTGTGTTTCTGGGTTCAAACTTCCCTCTCCACAACTGTGTGGCTTGTCTCCAGCTGCTCTGTCTTCCTCCCTCCAACGTGTCCGTCTGTCTCTGTGTGTTGGCCCTGTGATGGATGGGAGATCTGTCCAGGTGAACCCTGCCTTCACCTAAAGTCAGCTGGGATGGACTCCAGCCCCCCGTGACTGTGCTCATAGTAAAGATAATGGATGGATGACTTTAAAGCACAACCACCAAATCAAATCAAAGTATATCAATCACAACTGATCAATAACTGACTGCCGTGAAGGAGAAATGTTGTGATAACCTGAAACCTCAAACAGAGGCCCTCAAACTGCTTCCTTTGAACAGTGGCCCTCAAACAGTGGCCCCTCAAACTAAGGCCCTCAAACAGAAGCCCTCAAACCAAAGCCCTAAAAAAGGGGCCCACAATGAGGGACCTTCAAACAGAGGCCCTTCAAAAAGAGGCCCTAAAACAGGCACCCTTAAAAAGGGGCCTTTGAACAGAGGCTCTCAAAGACAGGCCGTCAAATAAAGGGCATTGATCAGAGGCCCTAAAAGAGAGGCCCTTCAAACAGCGGCCCTCGAACAGAGGCGCTCATAGAGATGCCCCGCAAAAAGAGGCCCTAAAACAGAGCCTACCAAAAGCCGGCCGTCAAACAGAGGCCCTCAAAAAGAGGCCCTCATACGGAGCCCCTAAAACAAAGGCCCTCAAACAGGGGACCCTAATTAGGGCCCCTCAAACAGAGGCCGTCAAACAGACCCCTCAAACAGGGAAGTTCTATCTATCTTCAAAAAGAGGTCCTAAAACAGATGCCCTAAAAAGGTGGCCCTCACACAGAGATCCTCAAAAAGAGGCCCCTTGAACAGAGGTCCTCAAATAGAGGCCCTAAAACGGCGGCCCTCACAAAGAGGCCATTAAATAGAGGCCCCTCGAACAAAGTCTCTCAAAGAGAGGTTCTCAAACAGTGACAGTCAAACAGAGGCCTTCGAATAGAGGCTTTCAAACACTGGCCCCTCAACAGCGGCCCAAAAATAGCCCTTCAATCAAAGGCCCCACAAAATGCATCCCTCAAACAGAGGCCCTCAAACAAAGGCCCTAAACAAGAGACCCTCAGAAAGAGTCCCCTTAAACAGTGGCTTTCAAACAGAGGCCCTCAAAAAGAGGCCTCTCAAGCAGCGGCCCTGGAACAGAGTCCTTCAAACAGAGGCCCTTAAACAAAGCCCTTCAAACAAAGTCCCTCAAACAGGGGAACTTTGTTAGGGCCCTTCAAACAGAAGCCTTCAAACAGAGGCTCTGAAAAAGAGGTCCTCATATAGACGCCCTAGAACTGAGGCCCTCAAACAGCGGCTTTGAAACAGAGGGCCCACAAATAGACCCGTTAAAAAAGAGCCCCTCAAAAAGAGGTCCTCAAAAAGAGGACCCTTAAACAGTGGTCTTTAAACAGAGGCCTTTGAAAAGAAGCCCTAAAACAGAGGCCCTTCAAGTAGCAGCCCTTGAACAGAGCCCTTCAAACAGAGGCCCTCAAAAATAGCCCCTCAAACAGTTGCCCTGGAACAGAGGCCCTCAAACAGAGGCCCCTCAAGCATCGACCCTTGAATGGATGCCCTCAAACAGAGCCCCTCAAAATGACTCTGATATCAGTCCTGCTTTTCCTCGGCCCCTGAAGGACTTTCCCAGTTTCTGTAGGTTCCTGACACTGTCCCACAGTTTGTTTCCATGAGGGAGCAGGCTGTACTGTGAAGGTTCATCAAAAAGTGGAGCTATGATTATTTTGTGTGTAAAAATGTAACCAAAAGTTTTGTTCCAGTTTCAGGGCTTTATAAGATGTAACATCTCATGGATGAAGTCCAGGACCTGGACTCCAACAAGTGCTCGTCGTTGAGAGAGGAGTGGAACTCATCTCTCAGCAGTCCATTAGCTATGAAGAGAGAACTGGATATTAAATATGGATGAACTGATCCTATCTGGACAAATTACATGAAGTTTGTCTGTTCTTGACTCTGTCTAATCAGGGCCACGTTAAGAACTATTTGGAATGTCTTGTCATACAATGAGGCCATTTATATTACAACTAATACTGACATCCACTAACTGCTAATGACCCTATCAATGTCCCTAAAAATACCATCAGTTACTTCCTGCCCATTTAGCATAGAGGTATTTAAGTTGGAAGAATTCTGTTTTTAGAATATCTCTTTTTCTACAATATTTGGAACATACACATGAATCTGATTTAAAAAAAAAAAAAATAAGGCATGACTTCACCATGATGAATCTTTAAAATCAACACATAATAAACAAAGTAAAACTTAGGACTTGTGAGTCCATCTCTGACTGTTGTG
>NW_027211038.1:125000-159961 GCF_029030835.1 Brachyistius frenatus
GGGCTGATGCTGTCAGGACCTGCAGCCTTGCGCTGGTGGAGTCTCTCCAGCTGTCTCCTAACCTGGCCAGTCGTCACAGAGAGGGGGGTGAGGGGTGTGGGGGGGTCGATGGAGGAAGAGCCCTTTGAGATTGAGGGCTCTATGCAGTTCACCAGGGGGCGCAGAGGGGGGAGGGGGGGAGGCAGCAGAGGTGTTTGGGAGGTGTGAGGTGTGGAGGAGACAGATGAGGGTGGTGAACTAAACCTGTTGAAGAAACAATTTAGTTCATTGGACCTCTCCAGGTTCCCCCTGGTTGTTCCTGTCCAGGTTCCCCTTGGTTGTTCCTCTCTTGGTTCCCCTTGGTTGTTCCTCTCCAGGTTCCCCTGGTTGTTCCTCTCCAGGTTCCCCCTGGTTGTTCCTGTCCAGGTTCCCCTTGGTTGTTCCTCTCTTGGTTCCCCTTGGTTGTTCCTCTCCAGGTTCCCCTGGTTGTTCCTCTCCAGGTTCCCACTGATTGTTCCTCTCCAGGTTCCCCCTGGTTGTTCCTCTCCAGGTTCCCCCTGGTTGTCTCTCTCTCCCCTTGAACCCAGTAATCTCCTTCATACCGGTCCACACCTCCCTCACGTTGTTCTGCTGGAGTTTGGCCTCCAGCTTCCTCCTGTAGGAGTCCTTGCACTCCCTCATCTTCTCCTTCAGGTGGCGCTGCACTCTCCTGAGCTCCTCCCTGTCCCCAGACCTGAAGGCTGCTTTCTTCTGATTAAGAAGAACTTTCAGGTCACTGGTGATCCATGGCTTGTTGTTGGGGAAGCATTTTACAGTCCAGGATGGTACGGTGGTGTGTTCACAGAATTTGATGTATTCTGTGATACAGTCCGTCATGCTGTTGATGTCCTCCCCATGTGGTCCACACAGCACATCCCAGTCCGTGGACCCAAAGCAGTCCTGCAGGGCGTCTTTGGCCTCCTGTGTCCACCTCCTCACAGTCCTGGTGGTCACAGGCTGCCTCTGCACCAGAGGAACATACCTGGGAGTCAACAGGACCAGGTTGTGGTCTGATCTACCAAAGGGGGGAAGGGCAGTAGCACTGTATGCATCCATGACATTAGCATACAGTAGGTCCAGAGTTTTATTGTTCCGTGTGGGGCAGTTCACATACTGGTGAACAGTTGGCAGAACTTTATCCAGACTGGTTAAAGTCTCCAGTAACTAACAAAAATGCACCGGGATGCTGAGTCTGTAGTTTAGCCACAGTGGAGTAGATGGTGTCCACTGCTGCCTCTACATCGGCTGATGGAGGAACGTACACAGCGATAACAATGGCGGACGTGAACTCCCTCGGTAAATAATAAGGGCGCATCCCCACGGCTAGAAGTTCAATGTCCGGGCTACAGAAACGTTCCTTCACACACACATGGTCGGGATTGCACCACCTCTCGTTCACATAGACTGCAATCCCTCCACCGCTCCAAACAACGTCTCCGTCCCCCCGAACAGTCCTGAAGCCGGGTACGGCCGCGCTGTGGTCCGGGAGATGTGAGTGCAGCCATGTCTCGGTGAAACACATGATGCTGCACTCCCGGTACTCTCTCTGGGTCTTTACCAGCGCCGAGCTCGTCCGTCTTGTTGGCCAACGACCTCACGTTCCCCATTAAGATCGCCGGTACCGCTGGTTTGTATTTCCTCCTTTCCGCCTTCAGCTTAGCTCCAGCTCTGCAACCCCGCCGTCTTCTCCGAAGTTCAACGGGGATCTCAGGCCTCGCTCCGGGCAGCAGCAGTAGAGGTCTACTCAGCGCGATCAGCTGATCACGAGAGTAAACAATAACAATGCCCCCAGCCAGAAACGTGGAAAAATTACGGTCCATTACGGTCCGTTAACTTAACACACGAGAGAAAGAAAAAAACAACAACTCCGAAGAGGAGAAAGGCTTAAAAAATACTAACAATACTAATAACAAGGGGAGGGGAGCTGCTGCAACAGGCTGCCGCTAGCGCGGCGCCATCTTAGGGAGTAAGTGTGTATATTGTGTGTATTGTGTGTGTATTGTGTGTATTGTGTGTGTATTGTGTGTATTGATTCTACAGATTATATCCTGCTGGGAAAATGAATATTTACACGTAAAAACAAACGTGTCTTTATGACTAAAAGGGTTTGTAAATCTCAGGTTGCTGTTTTTGAGATGGTAAAACAACATGTTCAAACATTTGGTGGAACAAACGTAATTATGGACATGTAGGAGAACAGAGTGTATCCATGGGGCCAATTCCTAAAATAATGATGTCATCTCTTTTGAACTGAACTTTTTAGATCATCTACCATAAAGTACCAAACTCATTTCCCAGGTAGCGTTTCCCACTGCAGATACCGACAGCTTCTCTCTTCATTATCAAATGAAGTCGGCAACGAAGCGCCTCAGAACGGCTACCAACAACAAGAGGTGACTATTAAAAATAAAAACTAAATAATGGAGGGGGTCTAAAAACAGCTGCTGCTCAGTTTCAGCTTTTTCCAGCATTGCTGCCTTCCTCATGAAGGTTATTGGACCTTGTGCCCATTTTTAAATTCCACTCATCCCAGTTGATAAAACCCAAAATAAATAATTAACAACAAATCTTGACATCATTGTAAAGTGCTGTGTTTATGTAACAACTGTTAACATTGATAACAGTAACCTTTTTAAAAAAAACAGTAAAACTAGGAGAGATGAAGTGCCGTTGTCGGGACTTTCATCGAGACTTTTCTTCGCTCTTCTTCTGCTCATGACGTCCCGATTCCAGCCAGCAGTGCCACCAGAAAGGGGATGTTTCCGAGGAGGAACAGCGCCACCAGCAGCACATCGACGTCCATCTGAGGAAACAATCTATTACAAATCATCAGTAACTCACCGTTCTGATTTCCTTCAAACCGTCATTTTTCTTACCGTTGTGGATTCCAGTGGAACAGTCGAAGTATCTGAGATCACAGCAGAGAACAGTTAACGCTGCTGCAGCGTAAATAAACCATCAAATAAATAGATTTAGCATCATAATAAGTATTTACTGTGGAAATGTGCTGAATTTAATCAAAATGTTACATTAATCAAATTAATATTATTATTTAATTAAGTGCAATTGCAACTTAATGTAATTATTACTTCAAACATTTTCTAATTTGATTTATTTATATTTGTATTGAAATGAAAACATCAAATATACAATATAGTGTAATCAAATTCAAAGCAGTCTAATCCAATCCATTCTGTTTTCATGCTCTGCACTGATTAATATTTTATTTCACATTTACTGATAAAAAAAATCGAAGTAATGAACCGACCAAGAACCACTTAACAATCATATTAATATATAAGTATATTTACCTTTGCTGTAAAACTTCCATTTTAAATGAACCTCCAACAGGAAGTAGAACAACAATTCCCAGCCAACAAACCCCCCCATCACCTTCATCAGCCATTGGTTCACAGAGCTGTCAATCAACTTCAGGCCTGTAAATATGGCCGCCACTGTGGTCACATATAAGCAAACACATGAAGACTTACTGCAGGGGTTGACATGGTTGGTGTGGAACATGTTTTTCAGAGAGGATGTATGACATCACAGTGAGGTGAGAGATTACCTGCTAAAGCTTTTATTGCTGCTCCGTTTAAAGCATGTGACCAGTTGAAGACAAACCTCCTGACAAAGAGAAGAAATAGGAAACCATCAGCTGATTCAGGGCGGAGAACCAACAGCTGCACGGATCATCTGTCGCTTCAAACAATTTGGGATTATGAACTTCAAACTTCATTCCTGAACTTGGAAACGGAAAATTGAGAGCAGAGAAGCAGTCGTCAGAGTGGAACAACGAAGGGCTGATTTACTGACATCTCTGATGAAGGTACTAGATTGAGTGCTTATTCCAAAAGATTGCTCATTTATTTTGCACCCTTTGTGTCGGTGATTTCCTAAAATAAAGTGATTCAGGCCATCGACAATTTGGATGGAAAACAACATTTTAATATTTAAATCAACTTCAGCCACAGCAGATTTTTTTTTATTTTTTTATTTCACTTTATTAATCCCCGAGTGGAAATGTCTTCACTACAGCAGGGGGGCTCTCAGGGGGAGCTGCTGCAACAGGCTGCCACTAGCGCGGCGCCAGGTAACCTGACCTGAGGTGCATGTTTTTTTTTGGATGATGGGAGGAAGCCGGAGAACCCGGAGAGAACCCACGCAAGCACAGGTTGTGGTGGTACATGATCCCTGAGTCTCCACAGTCCACCTTCATGTCCCACCAGGTACAATCAAACACTGAACGCAACATGTTCCAACTCTAATAGCTCAGTTAAAATAAACGTATGACTGAAATGTGCATAAACTCATTATAGACCACAAACACAATGTGAGACATCAAGTCCAGGACGTTAAAATGTGTCAGAGATCGAACGACCAACAGGTTCTTCCACATTTCTATTAATAAAACAGTGAAGTGGTGAAGTTCAAACCATCCTCAGTCTGAACCTCCAACCTGGATGAGAGGTGTTCCAGATACAGGAGATCATTCCAGATACAGGAGTTCATTCAGGAGATCATTCCTGATACAGGAGATCATTCCAGATACAGGAGATCGTTCCTGATACAGGAGATCATTCCTGATACAGGAGATCATTCCTGATACAGGAGATTATTCCAGATACAGGAGTTCATTCAGGAGATCATTCCTGATACAGGAGATCATTCCAGATACAGGAGATCATTCCAGATACAGGAGATCATTCCAGATACAAGAGATCATTCCAGATACAGGAGATCATTCCAGATACAAGGAGATCATTCCTGATACAGGAGATAATTCCAGATACAGGAGATTATTCCAGATACAAGAGATCATTCCAGATACAGGAGATCATTCCAGATACAGGAGATCGTTCCAGATACAAGAGATCATTCCAGATACAGGAGATCATTCCAGATACAGAAGATCATTCCAGATACAGGAGATCATTCCTGATACAGGAGATCATTCCAGATACAGGAGATCATTCCAGATACAGGAGATCATTACAGATACAGGAGATCATTCCAGATACAAGAGATCATTCCAGATACAGGAGATCATTCCAGATACAGAAGATCATTCCAGATACAGGAGATCATTCCTGATACAGGAGATCATTCCAGATACAGGAGATCATTCCAGATACAGGAGATCATTACAGATACAGGAGATCATTCCAGATACAGGAGATCGTTCCTGATACAGGAGATCATTCCTGATACAGGAGATCATTCCTGATACAGGAGATCATTCCAGATACAGGAGATCGTTCCAGATACAGGAGATCATTCCAGATACAGGAGATCATTCCAGATACAGGAGATCATTCCAGATAATGGAGATCATTCCTGATAATGGAGATCGATTTATTACCTATATATTATCTATCTATTATTGAGTTGATGAATGTTTTTTGGATTTCAATGAGAAGTGATTTATTTGTATGTTTATATCCGACAGCATTTAGAATCAGTGACCTACAGTGGATGTTGTGGTCCACAGCGCAGGAGAGCAAGGACCGGTTGGAGGACGGAAAGAACCAGGACCAGACACCCCAACACAGGGTGGGCTCCCTGCAACACACACACACACACACACACACACACACACACACACACACACACACACACACACACACACACACACACACACACACACACACACACACACACACACACACATATACACACACACACACACACACTCACACACATATATACACACACACACGCACACGCACACACACACACACACACACACATTATAGAATAGTTGAGGTTCTGTCTATAATCTTTAAAGACTCTACGTTAAAATCTCCTAAAATTAGAAATGATTTGACTCTTTCTGAATGAAACTGAACTCTTTCTACGATCAATGTTGTTGTTCAGTCGTGATCTCCTCTGATTGGGATCAATACTTCTACCAGAGCATCCCTGTGTTTCCTGTCTGATGTGCAGTGAGGATCTGCAGGTGAAGCACTGACCTCAGACCAGCCCTGAACATGTGAGAAGGAGAGGATGGAGGCGATGAAGGTGGCTGCTACTGTCACACTCATCACTGCAACATGGACCTTCAGGAACACAGGACAACAGCGCTCAGAGGGGCATGTAGTACCAGCAGTGTGCGATAGGGGGCAGGCTTGGCCAGCGTCTGGGGGGGGGGTGTGCAACACAAACACTGATTCTGATCTCCTCATTTTACTCAGATCAGAGCTTTAAAAACCATCTCATCTCATGACGACTCGTCCTCCGTTGCTCCTGGAGTTTCTTCCTGTTTTTGCAGGAAGTCATGGAGGAGGAGGAGGAGGAGGAGAAGGAGGAGGAGGAGGAGAAAGATGAGGAGAAGGAGGAGGAGAAGGAGGAGAAAGATGAGGAGGAGGAGGAGGAGTCACTGTCTGCACCTCCTGGTCAAAAGGAGGTCTGCACACACACACACACACACACACACACACACACACACACACACACACACACACACACACACACACACACACACACACACACACACACACACACACACACACTCACACACACACACACACACATACTGCATTACTGATGCTCCTGGTGAGGTGAAGGTTAATACGGGTACAAGATATTTCTGTATTTCTGTATTTAGGATCCTGAACCTCAGTTCTCCCTTCGTCTGGACTTTGAGCTTCTTCATGACTTTATTTATTTCCTTTTCTGTCTGTGTGTTGAAATAGTACCGGCTGATTTGGACATCCAGATGAATATTCATCTCCAGTTACTTCTCCTGACGTCAGTAATTAGATGTAAAGATGGATAATCGTGTAAGCTTTGTCCGACTGTGATAACATTATATTTTGTGTATTTTGCTGAACGTTGATATATTAACAGTTCAGTGAATCTCACCACAAACCATCCGTCTCTGCTGAACAGCTGCTGTCCTCCAGCTGCCTTCAGATATCTGGCTGCCATCATCCCCACCGAGCCTGAGGTCATCCAGGAGATCAGCATCAGCGCTCCTGGAACACAACGTCCTCTTTAATCCCACTTCTCTTGGTTTCATGACCCAACGTCCATTTCATGGTTTCGTCCCAACATCTGAATCTCTGTGAACTGACTGTGAAACGTTGGTAGAAGTTGAGACCTTCAGTGAAATCTCTATTTGAAGCTGGAAGAATCAGAACCGGAGTCGGGTCACGTCAACTCACAGGAAACCATAAAGTTCCCTGAAGGCTGTCTGGTCACTGCATCACACACCACCCTCTTTACTCCGTCCTTTCACTTGGACACCACCCTCTTTACTCCGTCCTTTCACTTGGACACCACCCTCTTTACTCTGTCCTTTCACTTGGACACCACCCTCTTTACTCCGTCCTTTCACTTGGACACCAAGAAATCATCTTTCAGCTGATCTCTTCAACAAATGATGACAGTCATGAAACATTTGAAAAAAAACATCATTCAAATTAAAACAGAAAAGAACATGTTTAAGAGCTTTTCTATTCTTCTGCCTTCATGTGGACAGCAATCTTTTGAAAAATCTGAATAATGCTTGTGTTGACAAAACCCCGTCTGACACATTATTAATGTATGAATGTGGACATGAAGAAGCCAATCTGTGAACAGAAAACTAAAACATGCTGATTCTCAAGTTCTCCATCTGCAGTATTCAGTGACTTCAGACAGTTTCAGAGTCTTCTGTCCTACGAGCAGCTCTGTAAAGTTCAACCAATAGAAAGATGAAATAAACTAATGAGATCTGTCAGATATTAATATTCCCGGGTGCCTGAACGCATCGATAATGTTCCCCAGCTCACAGCGAGGAAACGTCAGACTGAAGTGTCTCATTAAACGTTCACGCAGGCTGACGGTGAGCTTCAGCGGTTCATCTGCTGGGAACATGAATGTGTGGAATGGATTCCATGGTTTTCTATGGAGTAGTTGTTGAGATATTTTATTCTGGACCAGTTAACCAAGTGATTATCAGCACTGTCGTTCAGAGGCAAAGCATCAGAATGACTAAAGCTTCAACACGCCTATGATTTTAAATATGGACTGAAGAGTGCATGAATTGATCATGAGAATTTTAGATCAAGTTTTTAAACATTGGGAGAATATGTCTGGGCGATGACACCGTGTTGCCTTTAGGGCTGCCCTCCTCTGAGAACCTTGAATATTCAGAAGATAAATGGTCTGTACTTGTATAGTTCTATCACCTTTCGGTCTCAAAGTGCTTTAACATGTTTTCCATTCACCCACTAATGAGACAGGTCACCATGCAAGGTGCTGCCATCAGGAGAACATTCACACACCGATGGTACACCATCGGGAACAACTTAGGGTTCAGTGTCTTACTCAAGGACACTTAGGCATGTGGACAGGAGGAGCTGGGGATAGAACCACCAACCTTCTGATTAGTGTGCGATCCACTCTACCGACTGAGCCACAGCCTCCCTTAAGATGTTTCACCTGTCGCACTGTGGGACAAACTAGGTCACAGACTGAGCTCTCTCCAGACCTTTCATCTCTCCACGAATGATCTCACCGTGTGCTTTGAGAATATGAGGCCGTCCAGCTGGTCGAACAAGCAAAGGTCTGGAAATGTTGATCTTGTCAGTGCTGATGAAAGTTTCTGTATGAAACTGGATTTGTCCTGCTGGAGAGACACATGAAACAGACAGTTATTGAAAAACATGTAGCTAGTTCCATTTCTGTTTTTCTGAGTCTAACCCAGGAGGCTCCCGCCAGTTAGACTGGAAGACCTCCACTGGAAGAAGAGCCGTACCCAAACCAAACAAACGCAGAGATCTTCAGGAGAAAAAACACCCAAAACAAAGGAATCTGCTGTAACGTGACGGTAACGTGTCAGAGCACCGGGTCACACATCAACTGGAGACACATTTATTTTGAGTGCTTATTCAGAGGACGTCAGCTGAGTTGGTGTTTTCCAGTGTGGCCCGGAATAAACAGACTGATAAAGCAGGTGGTTCTATGAATGTGGCCTGAGAAGATGGTATCTCAGTCCATCACCTGTAGAGGGCAGATCAATACCTTCTGAGTCTCCTGCTTGTGTCCTGAGCAGCAGGAAGATGAAATCCTGATGAGGAACTGGCAGTGTGTTCATCTCCTGATCTTCATCAGGTCCCGAGTTCATCTCCTGATCTTCATCAGGTCCCGAGTTCATCTCTTGATCTTCATCAGGTCCCGAGTTCATCTCCTGATCTTCATCAGGTCCCGAGTTCATCTCCTGATCTTCATCAGGTCCCGAGTTCATCTCCTGATCCTCATCAGGTCACGAGTTCATCTCCTGATCCTCATCAGGTCACGAGTTCATCTCCTGATCTTCATCAGGTCACGAGTTCATCTCCTGATCTTCATCAGGTCCCGAGTTCATCTCCTGATCCTCATCAGGTCACGAGTTCATCTCCTGATCCTCATCAGGTCACGAGTTCATCTCCTGATCTTCATCAGGTCACGAGTTCATCTCCTGATCTTCATCAGGTCCCGAGTTCATCTCCTGATCTTCATCAGGTCCCGAGTTCATCTCCTGATCCTCATCAGGTCACGAGTTCATCTCCTGATCCTCATCAGGTCACGAGTTCATCTCCTGATCTTCATCAGGTCACGAGTTCATCTCCTGATCTTCATCAGGTCCTGAGTTCCTGGTGTGTGTCTGAGCAGCGCTCTGCTGCGTCCGGATGTTTGAGGCAGCTGAAACTTTATCAGAGAATGAACATCAAAGTTTGTGAAACGTTTCTGGGGAACAAAGAGAAGTCTCAGAGACGACCTGGTGACGAGCTACGATTGTGTTGTTGTGGGTAGAAACTTGTGTGTTTTTGTTGCACTCTGAGTGTCGTGTTGTCGTGTTGGAGAACCCTGTTGCCACGGCAACACAGTTTGGGTAATTAGAAGTGAACGTTTCTCCTCGGACGCCTCGGAAGGTCCAGCAGAGCTGCGTGGTTTCATGTCTGACCTGAAGCATCTTGTTGGTCTGAAGAACCCTCTCCCCCTCCCCCCATGGCACCCCGTGTCAGTACCGCTGCTGCTGGGTCCGTGGGCGAACAGGAGGTGGTAGGTTCTGTTGAAGCCGGAGGTCCTCTGAGTAGAAATGATGTTCATGGAGGTGAAGGAGCAGCGGATCACCCCGTCCTGCACCGACGCTCGTACATCAGAAACATTCCCCTGTTGGACAGTTAGAAATCATTTCAGACTCCATCTGCTCAGACATATATATGTAATATCTAATAAGTTAATATTTCATGGTCAAACAAGCCACATCCTGATCTAGATCATTATTATAAGAAGTGGTACCAGAGGAAGAAGCTGTGGAGCCGTTTGTCCTCTTGAGAAGGCATGTTGTACCCTCACCAGTCCGACACTGCTAACACCACAAATATAAATGTCATCGTCTCCCTGAGGAAAGAAGAAGAATGATTTTAACACAAGCAACTTCATCAACCACTGATCTCTTCTTTTGTCTCAAATCAACACAAACCTGTGTTTGGAAAAAAAATCTATCATGGAGCAGGAGGAAGTCATAACTCTCCTGTTTAAGTTTTCCTGGTTACATCACTTCAGTACGCTCACATTTCTGACTTCAACATTCACCTGAGACTGAAGCAGAGCGCACATCAGCTTTTATGTCCAATTTTTGTGGAACAGAAAGAAGTCAAAGTGAGACCAGTCCAGAGGGAGGAACTTGCCTGATTGTGAACCAGCTGAGTGGGAGTGGTGTCATGTTGGAGAACCTTGTTGCCATGGCGCCACAGTTCAGGTGGTTTGTTTTTAATGAACCCTCAGACGTCACAGCCATAAAACATAAAAAAGTTCGTAGCTTCAGGTCTGTAAAATGGTTCTGATCCAGAAGTGTCTTCAGCTGCAATACCAGCGAGTGCCACTAGAGGTCGGCTCCAAAAAGCCTCCGGCTCCATAGACTCCCATTCAACTTCTCTCATCAAATCCAAAGTGAATAAAATGTGTCCATCAGTTATGACAGTCTGATTCGGGAGCATGAATTCATGACTCATTGCTTCATGCTGGAGAATCTCTGAAGCATTTCAAGCCTCTCCATCATCATCATGATTCCCTGAGTTTGACACTAAAATGAATGAGTGCTCTGCTCAAGTCCGTGTTTAAATCTCAAACACGC
Organism: Brachyistius frenatus; assembly: GCF_029030835.1. Classification (NCBI taxonomy): domain Eukaryota; kingdom Metazoa; phylum Chordata; class Actinopteri; family Embiotocidae; genus Brachyistius; species Brachyistius frenatus. The sequence continues at coordinate 136,126 of NW_027211038.1, forward strand.
ACATAGACATACAAAGACAGATGCTCATCACTGCTCATCCCTGTTCGCAAACATCAGCATCAGTCTCTGACCTCCTTCATCCCTCGTATGTGACCAAGGTCTCAGATGTGTGCTGTTCAACACAAATACATGAAGAGCTTTCCAGAAACAAAGTTCAGAACACATGAAGCACTTCAGAGAGTTTTAACTTTACCATCATTTGGTCGTCTGAGAATCCAAAAGAGACGTATCCATCAGAGGGGCCGGACATCTCGTAGCGTGCGGCAGCACCAGGCAGCATCATGGCTGACAGGAAGTAACAGTGTGCGCTGACTGTAGGGTCGCAGTGTGACGGATGACTGAAGCACACCTTGGAGACACCACAGTCTGCGCTGGAGATGTTCTGCTGGCAGGAAAAGATCATGTTCATTTAACCAGAGGAACTCAGCTCAGCCCTGCTGCTCATGGATGAAAGAACGATGCACCGAGGAAACCATAAACAAATGTTGTAGACAGACAGAATGAAGACAGTAGTTTAAATAGATCTGAAGAACATTCAATCCACCACCCTGTTCCTGTATCACTGTACTCACAGCAGGTGGTGCAGGTTGTATCGTGATTGTTCTTGCTGGTGAAATGGTGGGACTGGTTGCAGTGGGAGGAGTTTCAGATCCACCGGTGGAGGTCAGGACATCACTGGTCACATCAACCCAGAACCTGCTGAAATTCTCCACAAAGGACACACTGAGACACAAAGAGGCTGGATGGACCGGAGGAAGCATTCCTGCTGCTCACACTCAACTCATTCACTCTTATTCACTCTCATCACAGGATGAAGTCCAACCGTCACAAACACCAGAGCCCATCTTCCCTTTTCTGAGACTTAAATGTACCATCACATCATTACTACAGTACAAGTACATCTCTCCAAATATAACAAAGTCAAAAATAATGAGAATAAAAGAAAATCTTTGGAAGTCAAAGTAAAAAGTATGCTGCATTCAAAGCACTCAAACAAGCAAAATCTCCTTTAGAAGTGACTAAAGTACTAATGTCCAATCAGCGTCGGGGATTATAGACTTTAACGACAAGCTTTGTTGAGTCATGTGACTCATGACAATTAAACAGAAGGTAATATTTTAATAAACCGTACTGGAACTGAATATCTCTCATGTTTCCTGAAGATCTCCACATGACCTGAATGGAGTTCTTGGCAGAATCTGATTGGTGGGAGACAGCTGAGTCCTGGACACACACACACACACACACACACACACACACACACACACACACACACACACACACACACACACACACACACACACACACACACACACACAGAGAGAAAAGGTGGACCTCCGTTAACCGTGCCGGTCTTGATAATGTTGAAGAACCGGTTCCGTTCCTGAGGTCTGACTGTATCAGAGGAATCTCACCTGTCTGAGGCTGCAGGTGAGCAGGCGGCCGGCCCCCTCCGTCAGGGTATAAGAGCCCACAGCAGACCACCCCCCCACTTCTCTCGCCTGTAACAGGAAACCAATAAACGGTGTGGTGGGAGGAGCCTGGAGATTAACTGGAAACAAACAAAACAAACAAACAATAAGCACAAAACAACCCTGAGCAGAGCTCCCTTCAATCTCTCCTGCAGGAAGGAGCTCAACTCCAACCTCCTCTCCCGCAGCAGTCGGCCCACGCTGGGATCCGGGTCTCTGGAAGCCTCCTCAATACTTTTAATCCTGGCTTCAAGGTGTTTGACAGTAGACTTGATTTTAGCGGTGGAGTTTGAGGTGTACTGCTGGCAGAAAACACGATCTGTGCCTCTCCGACCTCCCACCACTGTTTCAGACAACTGAAACGAACTTCTTCAGTTTTCCACTGCTGCCAAAAAACCTCAAAGCTCTGACAAAAAGTTGATTATTAAAGTGCCAGTAGGAGTTCACCCTTTCACCCGGGGAGGGTATCAAGCCTGAACTGAGGAGGTGCTGGTCGGTGAACCCAACTGGACTGATTGTACTGTTTAGTCTGGAACTGAGACTGACAGATGTAAATCCTGTTATTCTGACCCGAACCCATGTGGACTGTCTGGTTGGTGGGTGTTTGACTCTCCATGTATCCAACAGATCCAAGTGTGTGACGATGTTGTGGAGACTCTGAGATGACTGTGGTTCCTCATTAGTTCTGTCCATGGTGAAGATAGAGTCCAGTTGAAATCCCCTCCGATGATCAGCTGCTCCTGATGGCAGTTCTGCAGTTGTTTTTTCAGCGTAGTGAAGAAGCTTTCTGGCCCCTGATTTGGTGCATATAAGTTGACGAAGCAGTAAAACCTATTTGTGACTTGTACCAAGAGGATGACATCCTCTGATTCATGGTCTTGTCTTTCAGAGGGACAACGCTGTTCAATGTTGTTCACAGAGAGGCTGCTGCACGGTCAACACAGTAAACATGTTTTGTTATTTGGGTGGTCTTTCCCTTTAAGAGAAAGCGTTTTTTTTCCAGGAACATTTGTCCTTTGGGACTTTAAGTTGTGACCGTCATCCCCGTCACGATTAATCTACTCGACCCCCAGGTTCAGCTCACCTTTGACCCGGTCTCCAGGTGTGAAGCTGCTGCGCTCCGTGGTGACGGTGAAGGGCGAGGGTCCCGTCTGGGGGGTCTGCCCGGAGTGACGAGGTCGCATGTCCTCACAACTGTCCATAACCAGACCGGAGCTGAAGCACCGGATCACCGGACAAACACTCAGCAGCAGCAACACAGGAAGAACCATTTAGACGAGAGGAGACGGTTCACATGAATCCACCTGGGGACAGGGGACACAGCAGGACGGACACAAAGGGGCTATTCAGAGGAGGAGCTCAGGTGGAGGAAATAAACACTGAGAGGAGGGAGGGAGGGAGAGACAGAGGAAGGAACAGAGGGAGGGAGGGAGGAACAGAGGGAGGAGCGAGGGAGGGAGGGAGGGAGAGACAGAGGAAGGAACAGAGGGAGGAAGGGAGGGAGGGGTACAAGAGAAGGAGGAGGGAGGGACAGAGGGAGGAACAGAGGGAGGGAGGGAGGAACAGAGGTAGGAGTGAGGGAGGGAGGGAGGGGTACGAGAGAAGGAGGAGGGAGGGACAGAGGGAGGAACAGAGGGAGGAGGAGGAGGATACAGAATACAGAACCAACAGTGGCACCATGTCGACATCTAAACTGTTGCAGGAAAAAGACATCCTGGCTCTGCAGAGACAAATTATTAGTTATTACTTATTATTATTATTATTATTATTATTATTATTATTAAACAGATCGCTTTATGACTGCTTCACCAGCTTGAAATATCATTCACGATTCTGTGCTGATATTTCAGCTGTTATTGATCAGTGAGTCTCCGGTCTGTCCACCTCCTCATCAAACCACTGGAGCAGCTTTCAACCAGCTGGCATCGACCACCGTATAAAATATGTTGTGGTTTGAAACTCTGCCAACGCTGCTGCTGGAACTACCTTAAAGAAACAAGTGCTTGGTTTCAGAGTCATCGTACCTAGCCACGCCCACTGGATGCTGATTGGTCCGTCCCTCAGTGAGGCTCAGCAAACTTTAAAGCAAACCTTAAAGCAAACAGGGTTTCCAGCCTGTACACATGAAGGACTGAAGCTGTGAGCGATGGTCTTTATATCTGTGAAACCATGAACGGAGCGTCAAAAAGGTCTTAAAGAAGATTTTCCACCGAGAGGAAACTTCTTACGATCATAAACACAACTCAAACATTTACAACGTACACAGGCTAAGACATGACTGCAAAAGGAAGACACTGAAATGTTGTTTCTTCACTTGTTTTTATTTCTTTAAACTCTGGTTCTCTGGGCTGCAGAGCTCAGATCATACAGGACCTCCAAGATGGCTGCCATGGACGAGGCGTGGCTGTCGCAGCTGAACGAGCAGGGACGGCCGTCCTCATTGGTCAGCTCAGGGAGACCTTTCCACGGTGACCTGTGGGAAACCATCACAAACGTGAAGCTCACTCGTTACTTCCGTGGTTTCTCCCGAGTGGCTCCAGACGATGAGTTCGTACCTCTCCAGGTGGACGGCGTGACGAGACAGAATGTTTTTCACCACCTTAACAGTTCTCTCGTACATCTCCTTTCCAAGTTTCTTTGCAAAGTAGAGTTTGGCTCTCAGGAAGTACCCGACGGGCCACAGCCACTCCTGGAACAGGAAGTTAGAAAGAGTCTGAGGCTGCGACAACACATGACAGAACACCTGCTGCTGGACGGGTCATTACCGGGCCCTGGTGGTAGTTGAACCCTCGAGCCTGGTGGAAGTTATCATTGTCCAAGTTATTGTTGTAGACTCCACAGTACACCAGGTCACTGCAGGACAGACAAACAGCTGCTGTTGAAAGGAGGACACATCAGGTTCACACTGTTGGTTGTGATGCTGATGGTAGAGAAGAAGAAGAAGTAAAGGAAGTAGAAGAAACAGAAGAAGAAGAAGAAGAAGTAAAGTTACATGTGTGTGTCCTGTGCTCTCTTTCTTTCTCCGCCCCCAGGTCGCCCCCAGGATCCTGCCTGCAGCTATCAGCTGAAACCCCTGATTGAAGTGGCTGCCGTCAATCAGCTGATTGGTGCCCCAGTGGATAAGAAGCTGTTGAAGCCAGGCAGACAATCCCTGTGGGCCAGCTAGCACCTGACATAGTGTGTGTAGGTGTTTTGATGTGCCTCTGTCAGGAGTCCTGTTTTCCTCCGTTTTACCCCCGATCACCTCCCTTCAGTCCCCTGTCTGCTTGTCCTGTGTCCTCCTCTCCTCTCCTCCTGTCCCCTCAGTCCCCTGTCTGCTTGTTCTGTGTCCTCCTCTCCTCCTGTCCCCTCGGTCCCCTGTCTGCTTGTCCTGTGTCCTCCTCTCCTCTCCTCCTGTGTCCCCTCAGTCCCCTGTCTGCTTGTTCTGTGTCCTCCTCTCCTCACCTCCCGTGGCCACGCCCCTCACCGGTCCCAGCAGCTGCAGCCACTCACCCCAGATCACCTCCTGCAGGTGTGCTGCATCTCCCTGATCACCTCCCTGGACTATATGTACCTTGCCCCTGCACTCCTCTGGTTGTCGGTGCATTAGTTAGTCACCCGTCTGTTCTCCGTCCGTCCTGTTCCCGTTCCTCCGGCTCCTGTTCCACCTACAGAGCTCCCTGTCGGAGTCACCAGTCGGTGGAGTTGCCCTCCCGACTTGGAGGATATAGACTCAGTTTTTTCCAGCGGTCCTGTCCACTGGTCTGCCCGCTGTCCTGCCAGCTGTGTCTCCCTGGATCAGTCGGTTGAGTTGCCCTCCCGACTTGGAAGCAAGTGGACGCTGTAGGTGCCACCTTTTGGTTTGTTTGTTTGTTTTTATTTCTGGAAATAAAAGACTGTATTTTGGAACCGATACCCGAGTCTGTGAGCCTGCATTTGGGTCCTGGTAAACACTGCCTGTGCATTGGTAGGTGAACATTTAGCTAGATTATGGAGTGTGGTAGGTTGAACATGATGGGAGGAGGAGGAGGAGGTCTTTGTTCATGTCAGACAATGAGGTACAACAGCTCCCAAATAATTTACAAAATCTGAGTTCCTCCACATCTAACCCTCCCAACAGGTCACTGATGAAGTTACCTGATGGTCTTCAATACTCAGGAAACATGAGACTCACTCAGGATCCAGTGTCTTCATTCCCAGAGGACCCAGCAGCTTCTTCTCAGCTACAGTCAGAGCCTCCCAGGCTTTTTCAACAGAGAACAGTTCAGGAGCCTACGACACACACACACTTCCGGGCCTTACTGTTACATCCCTTATAACTTCAACATGACCTTTAACCTTGAATAAATCCTTCTAAGAGTGAATGATTAATGTTATGAGCAACTGTTTCTGTTCCCAAACAAACCTCAGATATTTAATGTTTTTAACTGAGCACGAACAGATGAAACATATACAGATTATTCAGTCTCTGAACTCTGAATCCCTCAAACACGCTCCAATATCAAAACTGGCTTCTGAAAACTAAAATTTGATTTACTTCACAATATTTACAGTCAGGCATCGCCACTGTGTCTACTTACCACCGTCATAGCTATGGGGAAGTTGGGCCGCAGTTGGTAGTCACACCAGGGGCTGGAGGCCCCCACACTGTCCTTGTATATGCCTCGTTTGTGGACCAGCTCAGGTCGGTCCTCCTCAGGGTTCTGGGGATCAAGAGAAATGTAGAACTTCCTCTCAAAGTTCTCCTGGATCTTATGGTTCCACTCCACGTATGACACCGAATACGTCTGTCCTGAAAGAGAACCATGTTTAAAGACGGTTGTTCAGCTGGAACATTCATGAAGCTGTGATCTGAAGAAAACTGAATCGTAGTGTTAATACTGTAAAACTCATAATAAAAGTTTTATTCAAAACCACAGATGTAATATTCTTCTGTGGAAAACATCAGTTCAGACTAGTAATAATCTGTCCTCCATGATGGCCCACCACCTCCAACCTACAGATATTGGTGACTTCCATGAAAACTTCTCTAGTTGTATGTTTGAGGGTTTTCCTGCTTGAACTGTTGGATCACTGCTGGTTCTTGGAGCTCAATCAGTCTGAATCTGACAGACTTTTCGAACACGTGTGGTGGCGGGGTGTGGTTTGGCTCAGCTGCAGGAGGGACTGATTGGGGGAGTGGTTCAGGGAACGGTGCCTGGAAGAGGCTTCATTAGCTCAGCTGAATCACATCCCTGATTGTCCCTCCTGAACCCAGATAAAACCCAAGCAGGTCACCAGACAGGAGGAGGACATGGAGCAGCAGGAGGACGCAGCAGCAGGAGGACGCAGCAGCAGGGTGGCTGCTGCACAGAGCACATAGAAATTGCGTGTGATCATTGGACATTTGTGGTGGGTGAAATAAAACACCTTTGGAAACCATACTTCTGAGGATTGTCGTCAGTCGTGCTGTAAAGAACCCACTAGTGATAGGAAGATGCCTGTCACATGTATTTCAAACATTTATTTTTAAACCCCCTTTCTTCTTTTCCAACAGCTTCAGGAAGCTCTATCGGTGTTGGCGTGATAACGCCACACGCTTCAAAAGAGAAGTCGGAGATGAAATAGAATGCTTCCAGCTGTTAAAGGGCTAGAAATCAAATCATTTTTCCACAGGACTGTAAAAGTGCGTTGGAAAGCAGATATAAAGTGTTTGCTGGTCCACATATTTCTCCACCTGACTGTGATAGAATTAAAGACACAGGAATATTCAGGTATAATTATTGAATTACCTTCAGTGCTGAAAAATGGTTTTATGTTGTTCTGTTAACTTTAGCATCTTCATCACCTGGTTGTGATGTTGTGATGATGTTGTGTTGTGATGTTGTGGTGTTGTGGTGTTGTGATGTTGTGTTGTGATGATGTTGTGTTGTTGTGATGTGTTGTGTTGTTGTGATGTTGTGTTGTGTTGTGATGTTGTAATGATGTGTTGTGATGTTGTGATGTTGTGATGTTGTCATGTGATGTGTTGTGTTGTCATGTGTTGTGATGTTGTGTTGTTGTCGTGTTGTGTTGTGATGATGTGTTGTGTTGTGTTGTTGTGTTGTGTTGTGTTGTCATGTTGTGATGTTGTGATGTTGTTGTGTTGTGATGTGATGTTTACAGCCTCTGTGGTTCTGTTGTGTCTCAGTCGTGTTCAGACTCCCGAGAAGTGATTCCATACAAAGTCAATTCAAGGACGTGAAAATGTCCTCACAAGTTGAAAACATTGAACTTGAGCAGTGGTCCAGTTGTGAGTAAGGCAGGCGAACATTCTGTTGGTGTTTGGTCTGAACGTCTTCAAAGAGAAGCAGATGTTGACGGGAACACTGCCCCCTCCTGGCTGTTTCTGATGTGACCGATGTGCTGCCAGACACTGATCTCTCCACCGCTCTGATGAGTCAAAGATCTTTGTGAAGCTCATATTTCAAAGAGCAACAGATGGGACGGTGAAGAACACGGAGAGATTTGAAATCAGTGGTGAACTCCTTCAGATCATCACGAGTGTGTTAAAGTTGTGTGTTTGTGTCAGTGTGTTGTCTGCACACTGTGAATGACTGGCCGTACCTCCTCTGTGTATGCTGACTGACACGTAGGGGAAGTTCCCGTTACTGTGGAGCTCCACGAGCCAGCGGACAGCAGACTTACACAGACCGACCAGCTCCACGGCAGAGCCGTCCCTGTAACACACACACACACACACACACACACACACACACACACACACACACACACACACACACACACACACACACACCCGTACATACACACATATACCCGTTAACACCTCTACACACCTCTACACCTGTAAACCTCAGGTGGAGAGAAAACTAACACTCCTGAAGAGTCTCAGCTGTTCACAGTTTACAATCTGAAATTGAAACAGGAACTCCTGGCAGCACCATGACACAGAATCACTACAGTGGACTGTTGGAGACGGTCATCCACGCCATCGTCCTGATGTCGTGTCTGTGTGTGTGTGTGTGTGTGTGTGTGTACACAGGTTTGTTCAGGAATGGTGACCGACCAGTTTGTCTCAGACAACCAGCTCGTTTATCAGCTGACACAAAACCTCTTCATGCAACATGATGCAGTCCGGTTAGAGTTACACAGGAGACCAGAGGAGGTGTTGTGACAGGAGACCAGAGGAGGTGTTGTGACAGGAGACCAGAGGAGCGAACCTGGGTGTAGCAGGGATCCCCTTGTTGTGGGCCCTCTCACTCTCCCCCATCTTGTCCATCCAGGTTCCACAGTTGGAGCGGTTCCCCCCATAGATGAAGCCGGTGGTCTGGTCCACTCCAGCCTCCACGTTGTATCCTGGTTGGAGGGAGATGAGCTGCTGTCAGTCAGCAGGAGGCGGAGCCTTCACTGTGTTCTCATGAAGGAAACAATCAAACTGTCGGGAGACGTTAGTGTTGTTAGACTGTACTGGTTTGAATCCCCTGTTGTGACCAGCTACAGTAGAACCCTGAACAGCTGCAGTAGAACCCTGAACAGCTACAGTAGAACCCTGAACAGCTACAATAGAACCCTGAACAGCTACTGTAGAACCCTGAACAGCTGCAGTAGAACCCTGAACAGCTGCAGTAGAACGTGTTCCACCAACTAAACATAAGCTGATAAACTGAGATATCTGAAACTCAGCAGTCTGAAGCTCATCTGGTAGATGAAGAAGTGATGAAGCTGATCTGTGATCAGAAGTGTTGGTGGACGTTGAGGAACCTTCATCAGTGATGTTTCTGTCCGACTGTCCAGCGTCCGTCTCTCCCGTCTCTCTGAACCGGATCCCCTGCAGGTGTCTCTGCATCACCTCCTGGATCACATCACACAGAGGCTGGTTCTGAAGGAGGAGCACACGGGTCACATTCTTCCTGTATCACTCCACCCTCCAACCCCTGCCCTCCAGCCGCCACCTCCACCCTCCATCCACCACCATCCACTCTCCACCCTCCATCCTCCATCCACTCTCCACTCTCCACCCTCCACCCCCTCCATCCACTCTCCACTCTCCACCCTCCATCCACCCTCCACTCTCCACTCTCCATCCACCCTCCACCCTCCACTCTCCACCATCCACCCTCAACCCTCCATCCACTCTCCACCCTCCACCCTTCATCCTCCACCCTCCACTCTCCACCCTCCACCCTCCATCCACTCTCCACTCTCCACCCTTCATCCTCCACCCTCCATCCACTCTCCACCCCCGCCCTCTACCCCCACCTCATGATGGGAGCCAATGAGAAGAGAGCAGCTGTCCTACCCAGGCCCCGGCCGGCTGAGGCTGAGACTCGTTGGTGGGGTAGATCCTGGAGACGGGACAGCGGAGGATGGAGATCCCGTCAGGTACCAGCGAACAGAACTCCTGGACACACTGCAGCCACCACCACACAGCGTCCCTGCTGTTGTAGCGCGCGCTGCCACTGAGACCCAGCAGGTTGGCGATGAGGCCGTAACGCAGCGTCCCGGCGAAGGACAGGAGGACGTTCCTGTGGAGGGAACGATGAGCAGAGCGGGATCCATTGAACAGAGGGAAGTATGTCAGAGTTCGGACGCACGGCGGCTTCTTTCTCCTCCACAGAACGTTGAACACTCGTCTGAGTCAGAGGAGGTTGTGGTGGTGTGAGAAGCGTCCTCTGTCGTTGGGACGGTGCTGAGGACTCACCTGGCCTCCAGGTGTCTGCCGGTCAGCAGCAACAGTCCTCTGACAGACATGAAGGTGTCTCGACCCCAGCAGCGGAAAGTCCCGGCACAGAAGTGAGGAAGACCTGAAGGAAAGACAGACAACAAGGGGGCGGGGCTTACTGAGGCCCTGATATATACAGTCATTTACATCAGAGAGAGGACACACCTGCAGCCAGGGACACACAGCGGTGATCCTCCTGGTTGGTGACATCACTGAGGGGGTGTGTTCCATCCTTCAGGTGAGGAGAGAGGGGAGGGGGTGTCCAGCTAGGACTGACACCACACATCTGCACCGAACCCAGAGACAGCTGTTTGACCAGGCTGGAGCCGTCCTGAACAAATCTACAGGAGAGACACCAGGGACATCATCAGAGACAGGTGGGACAGCAGAGCGAGCAGCTGAAGGACGTCTCTGACCTGGACATGTGGTTGAAGACGGCGGTCAGCGCCGTCCTGAATGCTCCCTGGATGATGGCGTCAAAGTAACAGGGCAGCAGGTAGTGGGGAAGGTTCTTCAGGTACACAAACATGGCCTGGAACCACAGGCCCACCTGGGGGTCAAAGGTCAACACCAGGCTCATCACTCACCAGTCCACCGAACAGAAACCAGTAATAACCGGTCCATGCTAAAGAGGACAGCTTTTTAAATGTTTCATTAACTAAACACAAACAGCAGTTATTGATTATGAAAATGAAAAAGGTCATTTTTATGGGACATTTGTTAGTTTGGGAGCATCAAGTGTTTTCTTGTTCCTGAAGCCAAACATTTCTATGTTTATGTTTATGTATTATGGGATGTCTCTGCTCCGCCCACCTGTCAATCAGTTTTACATGAAACATGACTCCATGATTTAATGGAGACAATAACTGATCTGAACATGAAACTCTGTTTACCCTTTCAGACTTGATCACCTTCTTGTATTATCAGGAACATCTAGTGGATCTGAAGACTGAAGCTCACTGCTGATTGGTTGGCTTTAAGGTGGACCTGATTGGAGCTCACCTCTCCTACCGCCCCCCCCCTGGACAGCAGTCTGTTGGACACGTAGTCCATCATCCAGTCTCCATGTCTCAGGTTCTCACAGAACGGATGACCCAGATCATTCTGAGGACGGATCTCTGCCAGCACCGACATCAGGCCTGAGACAGAACCAGACCACATCAAAGAGGACCGGACCGGACCAGAAGAGAGAAGAGAAGACAGGATTAGAGATTATTGGACCTACATAACTTCTGTAATAACTGATGATGATCATTATGATGAACCTTGACCTTTCACAGTGTGTTTTGAACCTTGACCTTTCACCTCAGTGTTTTGTACCTTGCAGGCCTCCGTAGCTGAGCGGGGCCCCTGAGGGGATGTGGTAGCACCCCCCCCCCTCCTCTCTCTCCTCAGCATCGCAGCGGTACAGCAGGATGTTCAGGTCAGCCAGGGTCAGCCGCTCCATGATGCTGAGGGGGGAGGAGACATCGGTCAGGACCACCACTGATTGGACAACAGTCAGGAAGAGCTGTCAGCTGGTTTTTATTAGGACGGTGCGATATTCAGTACTGACAGACGTCTCCTTGTTTCTGAAAGGCATAAAGACCAAAAACACGTATTCATTTTTTTTTTATAATTTGGACTCATTGTTGTCAGTGATGTCCGGAAGCTGCTTCCTCTCATGGAGGAGCTGGTCCACTCGGTCAGCACCAGGAGGAGCTGGCAGCTGGTCCAGAGGTGCTACTCCACAGTATTCTTCTCCACACAGATTCTTAATGTCACATCTCAAAACACCAGCAAGAGGAGGCTCCATTAGGGCCAGGAGGCTAGCCAATCAGATCCTGCAGAACCAAGTTGAACCTAGGGAGAGTTTTGAAGGAACCCGTCTGGCCTTCTCGGAACCCCCCAGGAGGAGGCGACGTCATGCTCACCTGTCCAGCCGCTCTGCTGGCTCCTTTCCGGGTCCTGCAACTTTTCTAGCCTCAGTCTTTGAGGACTCAACCTCCCAGCCTTCCACGGCAGCCACCACAGACTCTCCAGCAACCAGTCGCTACGGACTCTCCTCTTGTTCCTGTCTTCGGAACGAACGAGGTCAATGATGCCGGACCACTAGTTTCTGGCCAGGTCGACGACGCCGTCCCTCCGTTTCCTGTGTGCGGACGGGCCGCCGATTCCGGGCCACCCAGTCGGAGGCAGGAGCAGGAGGCGTGGTGTCGACCCAGCCGGTGGCTGAGGGAGGAGGTGTGGCGTTGACCCTGCCAAAGATAGGAGCAGGAGGTGTGGCATTGACCCGGCAAGAAGCCGGTGGCCTACCGTCAGTGACTCGTTTGGCGGCAGGAACGGGAGGAACGGCTTCGTTGACCCGGCCGGAAGCTGGTGGCCCGGCATCGGTGACCCGCCCAAAGACAGGGACGGGAGGGACGTCCGTAGCAGCTGGAAGTCTTGCCAGGGTTGGAGATCCTGAGGCTGGCTTGGGCAGTGATGCAATTAAGTCCAAACCTGCTTGACACAGGTACTGCCACAGAGCAGCGGGGTCAAGACCAGGCCACACCCGTGAACTGCAGGGGTCTCCAAAAAAAACCAACTCCAGGCATCTCCTTAGTTTGGTCATGTTATTCAAAGTCTTACAAACAGAGGGTATAGCAGTCAGCCAGGACCGGTCTGTCACTACAGACTCCATCAATCTGAAACCCAACAAGTGGAGGTCAAAGTCAGGTTTCAGAACATCAGAATAAAGCGATTCCAGAGCGGACCTCACCAACAAAAAATTTCCCCTCGGGGATTAATAAAGTAACTACCTAACCTAACCTAACAAGGGGTCGTATGTGAAATAAGTCTCAGGGGATGGAGAGTGTGGCGGAGCTTGTTGGCTGAATTGAGGGAGTAGAAGGCAGAAGGCCAGGCGGGTTCCCTCAAAACCTGTTCTGAGTTCAACTGGGCCTGGTAAGCTCCGGCGGGCCTGATTGGCCAGATACTGGAACAGAGTCATGGTCTGGGGACCCGAGTCTGTGGCCACTGGGTCCATACCTGGTCGGTCCATTCTGTTATGTGGCGCGGCAGGACTAGACCCAAATGCAGACACAAAATCGAGTTCAGGTACAGAACAGGTCTTTATTTACTTTATTTACTGGTTGAGTCCAAGGCAGGCTCGCAGGCTGGATAGTGTGTGGTTTCCCGAGGTCTGACACAGGGTAGCAGGCACGATAGGGACGGGACAGGACAGTGGTCTGACGTAGCAGACAGTATGGACCGACACCTCAGGACTGCAGGACCAAGGTTGATATAGTGTCGGGAGGTGATTAGTGAGATGAGCAACCTAGCAACCTGCAGGTGGTGATCAGCTGGATTGGTGGCAGCTGCTCAGACAGATGAAGGGCGTGGCCATGGGAGGTGACTGGAGGCGGGCGGAGGAGGACACGGAACAAAACACAAGCACATGGCCAACAACAATAAATACACAAGAATGACAGGACACATGAGGAGAGGAGGTCTGGGGAAACAAAGGCCAGAACACAGGGTCAGACAGGGATCCTGACATGTTTAAATCATTTATGATGAAACCTGCTGGTCAAATAACAATTCACCAGACATGAGAATGAACCATTTTGGGCTGAACTGTATACAGTATTTATATAGTATAAATATATATACAGTATTTATGTAGTATACGTATTTATGTAGTATAAATATGTATACAGTATTTATGTAGTATACAGTATTTATGTAGTATAAATGTGTATACAGTCGGCATGACAATTAAATGAACCTTGAGCCTCGATCTTGTTAAAATAGTACTGAAATAGTTGCATTCATTCTCGTTGTTTTTGATGAGTAATGAATCAATGAAAATAACAGTAATAATAAAACAGGTCTCAGGAAGTCAAACATGAGAATCTGAATCAAATGGAAACATGAGATTGTTACAGCAGTAATAATAATATAAGTAATAATAATCTGATCTCATTATGTTCATTTATTCTACTTCTGTTGGTGTCGCAGCTGGTTGAGGATTCATAAATCATACGAACGTCATCAGGGGTCTGCTGAGAACCGATGGTGGTCCGGGCTCAGCCAGGCTGCCGTTCTGGTACTGAGGACCGAACTGGATCAGGTGGCGTCTCAGAGAGCCGAGCTGTTGCCGTGACAACGGGTCCAGACCCACCCTGATGGAGGACACAGAGAACATAGACGTACATACGCAGCTGATCACGTGATGCTGTCAGACGTAGGGCGATGCCCACCTGAAGATGATGGCACTGCCGGGTGTGAACCTCTCCAACACCACCTCCTCTCCACCACGGCCGGGTCCAGACACCACGCCGGCCCGTTTCACCGCCCGGCTGTCCTCCAGCTGGAAGACGTTCATGTTCATGTAATTCTGACTGAATGAGTTATCATCAGACGTCCTCAGGATCTCTGGTACTGGAGGAGGACTGCTGTCCTACCTGGATGTGTTCTTTAACCTCCACGGTCCAGTCCGCCGGATCGTTCATGTCTCTGTCATCTGTCATGTTGTTTCTCCTCACAAAGGTCTGAGCTTCTAACAGCACCTCCTCAACCCGACCTGAGACGACAGGAAACAGAACCAGAGGTCACCTGGAGCCCTCCGAGGAGGAAGATCAGGATCAGGTGGTTGTTGAACGTCACCTGGCAGAAATATGGACGCAGCATCCGGAGGATGATGTTTCTCTGGAGTCTTGATGTCCCTCCACAGCACGGCGACCACAGACTGTTGGCTGCTGGGACAGCACCTGGTCACTGTGACCACGCCCCCCTCCAGCTGCTCCACACACACCTATACATCCAAACGCAAAATCATGTAGCTGATTGTAGCTAAGGACCATTATACAATAAGTAGCTCCGCCCCAGAGATCTGATTGGTCAACTGAACATTTGGAACAAATCACCATGACAACACACCCTACTCATCACTACAAATATCCCTCCACCTCCTCAATGGGAATATAGAATTAAAATAGAATTTCATATAATAAGTAATATAATGTAGTTTCTACTTGTTCTAGGTCTATTAAATGACCCATTTGGTGAAGTCGGGTCTCTTTTGGTCCTTTTTGGTCGCTCCGAGCACCCGTACCGTAACACCACGGATAGTCACGCACTTACAATCCTAGAGGAGGCTAGCTGGACCGGTTTGGTTTGAACACATGACACGGAGCTAAAATGTTAAAAACACATGAGAACATGGATATCTTTATTCATCAGATATCTTTGTTCATCAGATATCTTTGTTCACCAGATATCTTAGTTCATCAGATATCTTTGTTCATCAGATATCTTTGTTCATCAGGTATCTTTGTTCATCAGATATCTTAGTTCATCAGATATCTTTGTTCATCAGATATCTTTGTTCATCAGATATCAGATCAGACTTTATTATTGAAATGACAATAATTACATTGAAGCACACCTGTCCTGTAATATTGCTTAAATACATAATCCATATGAGAAAAGAAATGAATGACTGAAGACATCCATCCTGTGTCTGAACCGACCTGAGTGAAGCCCTCTGCTGCCATCTGCTGGTGGAGCCGGTTCAGTACCAGCTTCACGGCCAACATCCCCGTCTGCAGGCCGACCCGGTCCCAGAAGGAGTACTGAGGATCCTCCCTGACCTCTGACCTCTGAACAACACAGGAAGCTTCATCTTCGGACAGCTAACTAACACAGAAGGCTCTCCGTGTTCGGTGGTGACAAACAGATAACTGACAGGTAACAGACAGGCAGACAGACAGGCAGACAGACAGGCAGAAAGACAGACAGACAGGCAGACAGACACTGAGGTCTCACCTGATGCAGCATCTCGTCGTGTCCTCGGCTGCTGCAGGTCGCTCCACAGGACATGGACACCAGGACGGATGTTGGCAGGATGTCCAACACTGAAGACTGAAACAGAACCAATGATACCGGGCTGAGACTGGACTTCATGTCATAGACATAAAAACATACTAATAACTGACTGCTGCATGTATGAAACCATCATGTGTCACAGAGAGGAGCTCCTATCTCCAAACAGGAGGATCCACTGTGACTGGTTCCCTCCTCAGACTGCCACCCGTTCATGACAACAGTACCAATATTTACACACCTCACCTGTTTAAATTGTAAAAAGGCTTCAAGTTCTGCAGGAATGGAGGGCGGGGCTGCTTTGACTGACAGGTGGGTGGAGTTACAATCAGCAAGCTGCAACCAGGCTCATAAATGCCTCAAAAATGAGCAAAAGGGGGCTTTTGCTCATTTTCGGATCATCCGGGAGTACGGCTGAGTCAGGTACCGCCAAGAATGAGACGATGACAGACCAAGAACTGAGCTTCAGAAGCAGTACTCAGGAAACATCTGGGCGACTGGTCGGAGACCACGCCCACTTCCTATGTCCAACAGATTCAAGCAGTCCTTTAAACCCTCTTTAACCTCCATCACTCTGAGGATCTTATTATTAACGGTGTCACAGTTTGTCCCATGGACAGAACCCAAACCCTCCAATGAACACATCAAATATGGAAGCAGATGATGTTGAACCATGTTCAAAAATCATTATTTATGAGCTCCAAAAGACGTTGTTGGAGGTCAGAGGTCAAAGTAGATTAAAAGAGGCAGTGAGTGACATAATCTAAACAAACATGCTGAGGCAGGAATAAAAGTACCAGAAGATCCGGTCCTTTACTGTGTGATGTAGCCGAGAGCATACCTCCATGTTGCTGTGACTGTCGGGGCTGTCCATGAACATGGTGTGGGGGGTGGCTGGGATCAGAGGCCGGAGGCTGGGCTGGATGAAGGCACCAACGGGCTCTCTGCAAAGACCGGCTGAGTCTGCAGCAGCAGCACCTGACAGAGGTTCAAATCTCAATCAACTGATCCACAGAGTCAGAGGACATAACAGAGGTGATGTCACAGATGTCTGGGCGCAGCTTGCCCCGGCTTGTAATACCAGTTTGTACTACAGGGGGCGACAGAGAGTCACTGTAGTGTGCAGTCTGCCCTCAGTCCAACCTGAGAGGAAGAACAAGTCCTGCATAAAATCCACAGACTGTTTATAAAACTAAATAAAACTACAGACTGGACATAAAAGAGTTCGTAGCTTCAGGTCTGTAAAATGGTTACGATCCAGAAGTGTCTTCAGCTGCAATACCAGCGAGTGCCACTAGAGGTCGGCTCCAAAAAGCCTCCGGCTCCATAGACTCCCATTCAACTTCTCTCATCAAATCCAAAGTGAATCAAATGTGTCCATCAGTTATCTCGGTGTTGTTAGCTAAAGTCACTCCTTCTTATTAGTTTTCTGGAGGTCCATCTGAAAATAATCCCTCATTCATTAGAAAAGAAGATTCAAGAAGACCTGTTTTTGGGGGCGTGTCTGTTTGATTGACAGGCCTGTGGTGCAGTCAGGTTACAGCTATCGGTGGGCGGCACGTAGTATCTTCAGGTTTCCACATACAGAACCAGCGTGATCGAACATGAGCTGCAGAGCGAAAACAAACTCAGAACCAAACCATGCAGGGGTGGAGACCAGAGAGACAGGATGGAGGACAGGGAGTGAACACAAGAGACGGACAAAGATGAACAGATGAACAGAACATGAATAGACAGAGAGGATGAACCATCGTCTGATTGATGGAGGATTACTACAGTTATTAGTTACATATCAACACAGAGGCAGAAAAACAGTTTGAAATGATAATATAGAAGATACATGTCCTGTAAATGTGTGAGGAAACCAAAGGAAAGACACTTCACTACAGTACAACCATCAGACCAGAGAGAGCAGGGCGACGGGTCGGGTCGGTACCTCGCACCAAGCTGCTGATGCCCAGGCGGTTCACATACACACTCTCCATAACCTGGTCAGCTGTACTGAGGTCAGCAGCCACGTAGAGGTTGGACCTGACGGCTCTGGCTGCTGCCAGCATCGCCTGCAGGGACACATGAAGGACAGTGAACATGGAGTCCACACATACACATGTATGTTCTTACTGAACCATCATACCTGCTCACAATTACATATGAACCACTTTCTTTTAATTTCTACAGTAATATTTTAAATAATCATAAATACAGATTACAAGAAGTAACACAGAGGTTCAACATTTTTCATCTGTCTCCCTCATGTTGATGCATCCATTCCTCTTCACTCTAATAATAATTAGTACAGGATATGATTCCCTCCCTCCAGGTTTTATAGACACTGAACCCTCTCAGACCATCTAACACTGAGTTTAGGACCTCAGTGAGACCACAGCAACCAGTAACAGTTCAAAGTAATGAGATGAAGAGCTATGAGAGTTGTTGGGAAACAGCATCTCAGATACCGATATCATCTCAGATACCGATATCATCTCGTACCTGGGTGACATGCAGCGGGGTGGAGAGGCAGCGGACCAGCTGGACTCCGGAGAAGAGCCGCGCTGTCATCTCTGTGTACGTGGTCATGTGACTCCACAGGTACGGACAGTCCTCCGGTTTCTCTCCATAACGCAGCTTGATGGTGTCTTCCAGACACATAAGTTCTCTCCTCAGGTAGACGTCTGAGCCTGCAGCAGGAGACACACACAGAGGTCAGAGGTCTGTACATCCCAGGGTCAGACCACCTCACCGATGCACCGTGAGAAGCATCTGAGCCACTGAAAGTAAACATGGATATTAAACTGTTCCAATAACCAGCTTTTCAAATGTTTTACCAGGAAGGACATTTATGTTTGACAAAACTTTTATGTTTCCTTCAAGTGTGCTAGAAAGGAAATGAGCTGAGAGTTTCCATGGTGATGCATGTGTCTCTGTCTGCGTGGACATTTGATAGATGAAGATATCTGACACGGACCAGTGATGGACGTCAGAGGCTTCAGTCATATCACGTCAACACTGTATGAAAAATGCTGATTTGTGGTGGATAGTTGAGTGGAGTTTGTTGGAGGTGTTCCTGAGAGCTGGAGTGTCATCATGGTTTCACATCACACCAAAGTAATGAAGAAGAAAGATTGTGACCTCATGTCTCAGATTATTACTATTATAACCCAGAAGAGTGGGCGGGTCTAATGACAGAATGTGATGAAGGATACAGGCCAACACAAGAACTGCTGATCATACACATTTTAATATTAATGATACAAACCTAGCTGGCAGCACTGGTACTGAGATCAATAATTTATGTATAAATGTATTCCTCTGACTAAAAATAAGTTAACAGGTGTATGTTTACCTGACTCAGCAAAGTTCCTGATGACATCGTCTCCTTTCACCCAGCCGTCACAGGCCAGCAGGAGACAGGCCTTCTGTCTCTGCTCCATCAGCTGCTCCTCCTCCTCCACGCTCATCTCTTCAAACGGGAAGAGGAAATACCTGCAGGAGGCCCAGATGTCAAGTGTTAAAGGTTCACCAGTAGACTTCAGGTGTTAAAGGTTCACCTGTAGACTTCAGCTGTTAAAGGTTCACCAGTAGACTTCAGGTGTTAAAGGTTCACCTGTAGACTTCAGGTGTTAAAGGTTCACCAGTAGACTTCAGGTGTTAAAGGTTCACCTGTAGACATCAGGTGTCAAAGGTTCACCTGTAGACTTCAGGTGTTAAAGGTTCACCAGTAGACTTCAGGTGTTAAAGGTTCACCAGTAGACTTCAGCTGTTAAAGGTTCACCAGTAGACTTCAGGTGTTAAAGGTTCACCTGTAGACTTCAGGTGTTAAAGGTTCACCAGTAGACTTCAGGTGTTAAAGGTTCACCTGTAGACATCAGGTGTCAAAGGTTCACCTGTAGACTTCAGGTGTTAAAGGTTCACCAGTAGACTTCAGCTGTTAAAGGTTCACCTGTACACATCAAATGTACTCGCATCAGATGTTTAACCTCATCATGTGACTTTAAACCGCTACCTGGGACAGAGAGGATGTTTCCTGGTCACCTTCCCCAGCTGAGGACCCTCAGCAGCAACACGCTCATAAACTACATTACCCACAATGCAGTCAATCGCCTGCAGAGAGAACAGAGCAGGGTCAGCAGGAAAGACACACACACAGTGTACACACACACACATACACACACACACACACACACACACACACACACACACACACACACACACACACACACACACACACACACACACACACACACACACACACACCTGCGCTGCGTGCTGGTTCATCTCTCTGTAAAGGTCAAAGTTCAGCTCCTCCAGTCTCCTCCTGAACGCATCGCAGCAGTCCGGGACGTCTGATTGGTTGAGACTGTTCCCATGGAGACACATTTCACTGGTTAATACATCATGTGATGCTGTTACACACCTCACGACAACTCTTTAAAAGTTTATTTAAATAAATAAACAGTTTATTGACTTCATTGTAGACAACAGCCTCCATGAATTCTAGATATAATAATATAGATGATAATATATATTAATTTAGATAATATGTAACAATATTATATATAATAATAATATAGATAATAATATGTAATAAAAATATAGATAATAATACATAATAATATAGATTATAATATATTAATATAGATAATAATACATAATGAAAACATAGATAATAATACATAACAATAATAAAGATAATAAAATGTAATAATGATAATATAGATAATATTATATAATAATAAAGATAATAATACATAATGATAATGTTACACACCTCAGGACAACGCTTTAAAACTTTAAAAATAAACAGTTTATTGACTTCATTGCAGACAATAGCTCCTCCATGAATACTAGATATAATAATAATATAGATAATAATACATAATAATAACATCGATAATAATACATAATAATATACATAATAATACATAATAATAACATCAATAATAATACATAATAACATCAATAATAATACATAATAATATAGATAATAATACATAATGATAATAACGTAGATAATTAAAGCTGCGAGCAGTGATACCGGTCCCTCGCACGCTGCGTGTCGGCTCCCTGACGTGCAGCGCGCGAGGGACCGCGTATACCCACTTAAAGTTGCAATTTTTGTTTCGTTTCCTGTCTCCAGCAGGGGGCGCTACGACTATGAGTGAATATTACCATACAGGTGTCTTCAGGGCAGGACTGCTATCAAAGATGTAATGTTTGAGGAAGATCAGAATATGTACATAAAAGTTACAGCAACTTGTAGTGTTGTGGCGAGATGCTCAAAATGGCCGCCACGCCACGGGCACACCATTGGACGAAAACAAATTCATGATGCCGAGAGACTTTTTTGTATATCTCGGTGTGATACACGTGTCCAACAAATTTGGTGCATGTTGGTGAAACTGGTGGGCTGCAGTTTAGGGGGCGCTGGCGAGCCGTATCACAAAACATATCAAATGTTTCTTCTCACCACGCCGGATGTATGTGACACGTTTCGTGAGGTTTCAAGCATCCTTTGACCATAAACATCAACTTCCTTTGTCACGGCGAGACGTCCAACTTTGCGACATCGTCACGGCGACGCCCATTGACAATGTCGATCGAAATTTCTCGATATATCATCAACCACATGTTTACGCTATTCTGATCCTGACTTTACGGTCATGTATCCACTAGAATACTAAATTTTTCGTACCAACTTTCATGAGTTTTTGAATATGATAAAGCCTCCAAAAAGGAAGTTCTTTGCAGAAAAATAAGGAACGAAAAGAAAACTAATTCCTTGGGGAACAACAGAGCTTTCACACCTTCGGTGCTCTAATAATAGAGGTGGAGGAAAAACAATCTCCCTGATGGGTTTGATCTGAGTTTAGGACTACTGCTGTGACGTCTTGGTTCTTAGTACCCGTCCCACTGTCCTGTTGTCATGGAGACTGTGGTGGGGGGGGGGGCGTGGTTTGGCTCAGCTGCAGGAGGGACTGATTGGGGGAGTGGTTCAGGGAAGAGGCTTCATTAGCTCAGCTGAAATCAAAGACTGATTGTCCCTCTCTCCTTTTAAAAAGCCAAGCAGCAGGACACCAGCGTCTCACTCCCAGGGACACGGAGAGGAGGCTGGTTGTCTGGCTGTGAGCTGATGGTGTGGCATGTGTTCAAATGCCCGGCAGGAGAGCACCAGAGGGAAAAGGGATCGTTGGTGGTGAAATAAACACATTGGAACAGCGTACTTTGGTGAAGTGTTGTGCGTTCAGCCGATAGAACCCACAGTGACGGCAAGGATGTCTGTCACAGAAACGAAAGTCCAACATGTTCTAGAACCCCAAAGACAAGTTCACCTGGGAGGCAGCAGGAGGTCCAGAGCACCGCTCATGTCCACCGTGTTTCCAAAGCGTCGGTACCGAGGATCCTGAACCATCTTCAACTGCTGCTTCCTCTCTGGTCTGGACTCCAGTCTGTCACCTACACACACACACACACACACACACACACACACACACACACACACACACACACACACACACACACACACACACACACACACACACACACACACACACACACACACACACACACACACACACACACACACACACAGACAGACAGACACAACTGGTGTGTCTGGAGTGTGTGTGTATGTGTGTGTGTGTCTGGAGTGTGTGTTGTCTCACTTGTC
Source organism: Brachyistius frenatus (assembly GCF_029030835.1). NCBI lineage: Eukaryota > Metazoa > Chordata > Actinopteri > Embiotocidae > Brachyistius > Brachyistius frenatus. The sequence goes on from NW_027211038.1 coordinate 158,792, forward strand.
TCCAACAAGACTCTAAATTGCTCAACAGCTTCGTCCACATCAACTTGCAGGAACTCCCAGAGACGAAGACGAGAAAAGACCTGCTGCAGGATGGACCACAAAGACTGATACACACACACACACACACACACACACACACACACACACACACACACACACACACACACACACACACACACACACACACACACACACACACACACACACACACACACACACACACACACACACACACACACACACACACACATAATAAATGAAGTATAGATGTGTGTATCTGTGGTTGTAACCCTCCATGCTGCAGGTAACCTGTCCTGAAGCTGACTCACCTGGACATGCTGCTCTTCATGGATCAGTGCTGGTACTCCTTGTTCACAATATTTCCCATCAGCCACCTCACCGCTGAGACGCCACAGAGCTCTGTCCAATAACCACGCTGATCTCAGGTAGGGAGAGTTCACCAGGTTATAACCACACTCAGGGTGAAGGAGGACCCACTCACTGTCTGCAGCTGGAGGAGGGGGAAGGGGGGAGCTGTCAGTGAGTTCTCTATAAACTGAAAGAATAAAGTCCAGCTAATAAAACAAAGTCTCACAAATGTTAATTAACTTTAATTCTTCTTTGGTTTTATTGTCAGTTTTGTCTTTGATGTCTTTTTTTTTTCTTTTGTTCGACTCTTTAAATTGTGTTCATACTACTTCCATGTGTTGTCACTGTCACCTCATTACCGTGTCGATAAGCCTGCTGAAACACTGGAGTGAAACAGAAACAGACATCTGTGAAGCAGAAGTTCAGAGTTCTACTTCTGTAAACAGACGACCTTCAGAATGAACAGACGAAATATCAGAGAGGACACTGAGACTCAACCTCATACCTGCTGCTGTAAGGAGACACTGCAGCAACACAACAACACTACAGCACAACAACACTACAACACTACAGCACAACAACACTACAACACTAAAACACTAAAACACTACAACACTACAACACGACAACACTACAACACTACAGGACTACAGCACAACAACACAACAACACCACAACACCACGACACAACAAAACAACACTGTACCACGAAAACACAACAACACAACACAAAAACACTACAACACTACAACACAACAAAACTAAAACACAACAACACTACAGCACAACAACACGACAACA